>NW_026597082.1:0-15038 GCF_029784155.1 Uranotaenia lowii | reverse complement strand
GATTTTTTTTTTCTTTAAAAGATCACTTTAAAGGGTGGCACGTTTGAAAATAATTTTAAATTAAAATTATCTACTTTAATAACCAAAAAGTATTAAACTACAAAAATATAAAGCAATGATTGGCAACGAGCCGAAAAGTTTTTCAAAAGCAATTTCTGCAAAACATTCCTAAAATTAAACATGTTTTAAAATTGCATCTTCTATAACTTTTCAATTCTTCATTCCACGCTTTTAGTGGTTATTTGTTATTTCAAGAGTGGTTTCGAGAATCATTGATGAGTTAGAGATTATAGTGAGGGAAACAGGTAGCTTGTAGAAAATTCGAATGGTTGCTTTTTTAATTATTTGAGAGTTCATAAATCTTTTCAAATTTCCTAATTAAAACACCTCGTAGATATTGTTAGGAGTTTCCTTAGGAAATGTCTAGGAGCATAGGAGGTGTAGGTCAACCAAAATCGAACCATTTTCCAAAAATGGCTCCTGATTCAAACCTCTCCCTTACAAAAACAACCCTTTCTGAGATACTTGCATATAGATTCGCAGACGTATAGACGGTTTCTATAGCTGGTGATACTGACTTATCATTGTTTCAGAGTTTTTCAAAACAAGTTTTTGAAGAAATGTGGAATAACAGATAAATGGTTGATCCTAAAAAGTATCTTACTAACAATCCTTCTTTCATCCCTCTTTGACTACTAGGACGTGGCCGGCGCCGTTTTTGATCATTTTTCAAAAGGAGAGCATGAGTTTTGTGCATTGAGAATGAGTTGCTAATCCCAAGCTGCATTCTTTTGGCCCTTGTACAAAATTGATGGTCTCGATCAATCACGGAGTAGCAACCATTAGCGATGTGGAACTTGTTCTACTTAGCCACGCCAGCAATCATGAAATTCGAAATGCATTGAATGATTTGATACAATATATTTTTATTAAAACCAAGAGAAAATGGTGGTATTTTTGAAGACTTATTAAAGCATTTCGGGCTTAATGATTTAAGGTGGATATGAGTAGTCAAACAAGCTAAGCTAAGCTATATAGGCATTTTAGAGCTAAGAATTTACTTCATTTGACAGCTTCCATTGATATAAACGAAATTTTTATTATAAATATCACGAGAAAATGAACACATGATATGACAATTTGTGCAAGAGGCCTTCAGATTTTCTCCCAATTTTAAAATTTTCTCATTTTTGCAGACGGTTTATTTTAACGATTTTTAAAGTTTATTCATGATTTTCACATAGATTTTCACTACCTAATAACATTTTAGAAATATTTCATTTGCTTTTAACATTCAATGCGTTTTGATGTGCCATGTAATAATAACTGCTGAAAAATTACAAACAAGAAGGGTCAATAGCTGTGGAGTCGAGTTTTCTGAAAGCACGCTTTTTGAAGAACAATATCTCCTTGACCGAGGATTCTTTGAAGATAACTTGAATTGGTTCAAGGGGAGCCATTTCATTTTGGTTGGAAAATAATCCACAAGAGAATTCAATCTGGTTGTCATAAAGGATAGTACCAAGTTTTTGAGTGATTTTGCAAATTATATTAAACGTATTCTAATGTTCGACAAATGGGACTCCTAGAATCATATCATTTTCAGAGATCGAATTTTTACTTACTTTGTTTAACTGAATTTCCAGCATTGCAACTTTGCCGGAAGAAAAGATTGCGAAACCTGTACTTTCAGTTTCATTTTCTATATTCAAACTTTTAAAACCTTTTTGGATGGTGGCAAATAAAAAAAAATTTTTTTGATGTTTCTATAGCCGCGGTCACTGCTTGGAAACCCGATTATATAGTACCCATTTAATTTGAAACAGTATTTTGAATGTTTGATGTGAGTTCCGTTTTCCTATCAACGATGGACATCTGGATGACTTTTGAATTAATAATTTTAAAATAAACTTTTTGGTTATGTATTGGCTTTTCGGTCTTATCAGGTCAAATATAACATTTTTTATATGTGCTTCATTTTATATGACGCACATTTTAAAAGTGTTTTAATTGGTCGAACAATAAATTAAAATAAATAGCCTCATTTTGAAGCTAGCAGACAGCAAAAACTGAATTTCTCTATGAAGATGGGCTATTTTTGTACATCGAAAGAAAAAAATGCATAAATTCTTTGATAGTCAAAATTAACTCATCTCGGCTAGAAATGTGCTGCAACATTTCAGACGTCATAGACGTCATAGACGACTGGTCCACGACCAAAGACCCAGATTAAGTTGGCGCGTTTATATAAAAGTTAGATGGATCCGATTGAACTTCAAAGTCGTTACGTTTTGACCCTCAACAATCAAAATTCATCTATTGTAAGTTCTCGATACTGACGCATATTTAGATTATTTTTGACTATCTTGCTTTTAAGTTTGAGTTGAGATTCAACTTGAATAAACTATAATGATGTCTCCACGGTTAACAGAAACCCCATCACACCTCGTTTGGTTTAATTTTAAAAATTCATTAAGCTTACATCAACCGTGGTAAAATGTCTATAATAAATATAAAAAAAAAATTAAGCTTACATGATACGAAATTACATAGGGGATCAACTATTCTAACCTAGCTTCAATGCTGCCACTTCTTTTAATTAATTATGCCAAGTGATACAGTAATTTTCTCAATGCGGGATAAATAATAAGCTATCAATTTTCGATTAAACTGGTTTCGAGTCTTATACTGTTGGATTTCTCTAAACTGGACTATATTTTCAGTCCGCTGCTGACGGTTAGTTACGATCTGTTTGTGGGAAAGCTAAAACTCACTTATTTCTCATCAATTGGACTTTTGATCAAATAGCTAATCTTTAAATAGACATTAAACACTATCGATTTTTTCGGTAACTGGTTCATGTTCTTAACTAATGAGCTTCACCTGAACTGAGATTTTAGTCTTCTACTAGTAAATTTCTTTTAAACTAGCGACTTGCTCTCGACTAGATTTGAAGTTCTTCGCCTAGACTGGACCAAAGTCCTAAACCGGCAACTTTGTCCTAACTGGACCGAGGTTCTTGACTGACAACTTTGCCATGATTGGACCGAAGTCCTCAACTGAACCAAAGTCATAATCTGGCAACTTTTCTTTGACTGAATCGAAGTCCTAAACTGGCAACTTTGCCTCAGCTGGATCGAAGTTCTAAACTAACAATTTTGCATAACTGGACAAAAGTCCTGAACTGGACGCGAGGAAGAATGACCCTAACGGATTGAACTCCTATCAAAAAAGAAAAAAAAAACTGAACTGGACTGAAGTCCTCGGCTGGCAACTTTGTCTCTGAGCTGGTGACTTTCACCTAGTTCGTACTTACCACCAAAATGTTCGACATAACTGGTTTTGTGTAAGCTGCGGAATAAAGAAGATTCACTTATGCTAATCAAAATTCACTACTAAGGTATAAATTATAAACTCCACACCAATCAAACCATCACGATTTTTTTTGCTGCAATGAGGCTAAATCAAAATAGCTTCTTGTGTTCAAGCAAAGCAAGTTGAAATTGAATCCCATCATTAATGCCAAATTTTGTGGTGTAATCTTTCTCCTAATATCGTAAAAAGGGGTAAAATTGATCACTTTTTTTCAATATTTCTCGATTATTTTTTTTCAGTTAAGGGGAATGTGGCATATATCATATTTTTAAAATCAGTACTGGACTCCTATGAATGTAAAACCAGTTTGCAGAGATTTATTAGACTACTTTAAATTTGATTTAAAAATCGATTTCCTCTTTGTTGAGAATTTGATGCTTTGGGGTAAAATCGATCAGTCTCCATTTTACGGTTTTAACGAGTTTTCTTGATCATTAAGGATACAAAACACCTTCATATTATTTACAAATGCTAGTAATTGATAAACTAAGGCAGTTCGTGTGTTAAGGCCGAACAACAATTAAAATCGAAAGATGGACCATGATGTTGCATTAAGGGGCAAATTTTTTTTAAATTTGTTATACAATTTTAACTACAAAAGAAATGAAGTTTTGTCTTCATGCAATTCTTTATGACCTCGCACTATTTAACTTCATTTTTTTCATCAAACTTCACCATTTTATAGGGTTTCTATCCTTTTGTCCTAGACTGGCTTTCTCTTGGAAAACGTCCCTATTTTTAAATATCAAAAATATCCCTCAAAATACAACAAACATAACATCAAAAGTATAGTTTTACTAAGGAATACAGTTGAACCGTCATCTAAATCAACCTGCTGCTTCTAAACGCTTTGATTTCATCAGGAAGTGTGTTTGTTTGCAAGCCTTCAAAAAAAAAAAAACAGATATTTCAAGATTTTGAAATAACATTTTTACTTACATTTGAAATTTTCAAAAACAAACCAAGTTTTACCCAATTTGAAACTCAACATGTAGAGTTTTTTTAACGTAGAAAAAAGTTTTAGAATATTTTAAGTTTAGACTTAGTTATTGATGATAATGTGGCAAAATTTCATGTTGATCAAAGCTACCCCGTTGATCAATGTTACCCCGTTTTACGGTACGCATAGATATTTTACCACGTATAGACATTCGTTTCTCGATTTTCCTTGTCTGATAATTATCACTCTAATGGACTTAAGGAAGTTTCCCAGGATTACCCTAAATTTTGAGATATTCTACTCCTGCTTTCAAAGTCTTCAATGTCTTAGTTCTTAAGTTGAATGTCTGTTGAGAAAATTCATCGTGAAAGATCAAAGATAAACCGATTTGATGATTTTTTGTGCAGGCTTTAACAAAGAGCTTGTTACAACTTTCCATAGCCGAAATAACGATTTTCTCATCTTAATCCCAAGCAACCAAAAGTCACAAATTTACTTGAATGAAGGCATTGAAAGTTACATATTGGCTGACAAAGAGAATCAACTGCCCAATTTCCTTCAGTGAACTTTATGTACTCATTAATGAACTTGAATGTTGCAAAAGTGATTAATATGTACGTTGTATGTGACTTGTTTTTCCCAATTCCCAATAGTGAACTATATGTACTCTCTGTTGTGGTATGAGCCTACTTGGTTGAATGATTCAACTGATTCAAAGCAATCGAAAGATTCCTTTTAATTCATTTACCGTGGTTGAATTAAAAGGAATCTTTCGATTGCTTTGATTCAGTATATGTACTCATTAACGAACTTGAAAGTTGCAAAAGTTATCTATACATACGTATACGGGACTTAAGTCGCATAAAGAGCACAAAGTGCTCAATACGGGGTTTGGTAAGTCACAAAAAGTGCATTGATGTGCTTTCAAAATCAAATCACCAATTTCAGTTAGTTTCAGCTAGAACAAAATCTAGGCGTGGTCTTGTGGTAGCGTGTTCGATTCTCACCACGAAGGTCGGAGTTTGATCCCACAACCTGGGCAAGTTTTTTTTTTCAATAAGTAATTTAGTAATCGAGTGACCATTCTGATGCGATATATGTAGGAAATGTAGGAAAGAAGCAATTGAGCAAATTGTCGAGTTTGCAATCTGGCGCGTGGCATCATGGCGGCACCATGCATTGAACATAGTAAATAATAAAGAGAAGGTGATATGAACAGAAGCCAACGGTTCAGTTGAGATAGAGAAGGATTTTTTTGCTCGTTTTGAGATTTTTTGGAAGCAGAATTAAGAGGCCGCTGAAAGCTGAATAGAAGATCATTAAGACTTGTTTCGGAACTTGAAAGTATCAATAACAACTTAAATTTCGAGCTGCATAGAACGTACTTCATACCAATGATGGGGCTGAGAAAGCGTTTTTGTACCTGTTTTATGGGACTTTTGGTTGCTTGGGATGACTAGTTTATCTTAGCTACATTGTTTATTTTAAGAAGAACTTTTAGGAACTTACTCTTAGATTCCGAAAATCGATTTGAAGAAAAATTGTCTCATAAAAACAAAACAAAAGTTGTTTTGTAAAAATGTGGCATAACCAGCGGTTTTAAAAGATGCCAAAAATTTGGCCTTTGACCTTAGAACACTGATAATATCTCAATTTAAATGCATTTTTCCTGTTATTGTTGGATTGTTATCAATTAAGAATTATAATTACCATGATGCTTTGAAATTTCGACCAATGCAAAGATTTTCAAATCAAAATCAGACACGACTAAGAAATTGCCCGGTTTTATCCGGGTTTGTCTGGATATTTCAACAAATATGCCCAGATTTTGCTTGGATTTGTTCACTTTATTTGGCAAATTAAACAATCAAGTTGTGCTGTAAAAATATTTTATATATGCATCCAAAAACGAATTTTTTTGAACAAGTTTTATAAAAATAATCATAAAAAATAATTTTAATGGATATGTTTTTTTTTTAATTTTTGCTGAGCCATTTCTGGATTTTGCCAAGATTTGCCTAGATATTGCACGGATTTTTGGTCGTCAATTTTGAAATCTAATACTCTGATTGTGTCCGGTTTTTACATAAAACTGTCCAAATTTGTCCTGCACGGATACGTGCTGAAAAATTTCTGGCAACCTTAAGAAAAATTGATTGAAATCTTTCTTCAAAATTCTTCAAAGTGTCAGGCTTTGGTTCGTTATAAAAATATATTATTGATCTGCTGATTTCTGATCATGGTTTAAAATTTTTGCAACAAATTTAAATTTCAGTGCAAATCATATATTATTCTTTTTGTCTCATACACAGATTAAGGAATTTTACTTAAATTTAAAAAAATAAACTTTTCAAACGTTCTCCAAACATCTGATGGGTAAAGGTTACTGCGCTCCCGGTTGAATTAAAATTTTCGTTTCGCTCTGCATTCCCTCACATCTTTAAATAGCTATTAGTTAGAGTCGTTTTTTTTTCCTTCAAATCAACCCCAACCATCGATTTTCCACCCACCAATCTCACCCACCGCCTGCTTAGCTCAGATTGACTGATGGCCAATTCCAGTTGATAAAGAGCTTTCAATTAATTCGATTACCTTCCATTGCTGCAGGTTCTCTAGTTAGGATCCAGTCTCTAGAACCATGCTTCCAGTATGGGGGTACCTACACTCTCAGTCAGGAGGAGTTGAAAAAAAAACCAACCTTCACCGGAGGAGCCTGGTCGTCGTCGGATTCCGCGCCGCATAAAAATAGCTCCCAAATTGATAGCCGCCATTACGCCGTTCTCACTCACTAGTACTCGTTGGGCTCTGTCTGCACAAGCAGAATATCGATAACTTTCAGCTGATTTGGTCAACCCCCTTTTTTTTGCCGCGGCCTGTTGGCGGGACGAAAGAATGCCGGCTACGAAATCCGATCGTCAATTTGTCAGCATAATTGCGATTTAATTCTCGGTATTTTTACCTCGAGGTACAGAGTCCCAAGACCATGGCCTGCTAGGCAACGTGCGGCTTTTAGAGTTCTAGGTTATTGGATGGAAGAAAATTGTGGTATTCTGTCGACCGGAAGAAAGTAGTAGGCCGTGGAATGGAATGGGAAAGGATGCTTCTCGCATCACAGCCTTCTGCAATGGCACAGGATTTTGAGTTTCCAACAACCATGGATGAATAATCAAATCAGCTTTTGATTAAATGAATCGAATATTTTCCTAGATCCCTTCTAAGAAGGGTGGTGAGATTTTAAATTAGTGATATTTTAGAGTAAGTGAGAGCTAGGTTAAATGTCTCTTCCGAAAAAGAGATGATTTAGTTCAGAGCCAAGAAAGTCATTTAAAATAATTTGTATGTTTTAAAACCTTCTATGGTTCAAATGTTCACATTGATATTTCTATTATTTGGAAGTGAGTTAACCAATCAAACGAAAAATACAACAAAAGATCTGTATGAGTTGAATATTTGAAACAAATTCCGTTTCTCATCCATGAAAAGAAAAATACATTACTACTGTTACAAAACATCAACAAGCCAAGCTGATCCTGCTGACGTTTCGGATTAAAACCGGTAAAGAAAAATAAAACCGGAAATAAAACCACAAACACAGCATCTCGACTTTCCCGCCAGCAGCGCCCGACAAAAGTGAAAGAAAAACCTCAACAAGAGATGTAATTTGCAGAAAAATGCTTCCGTTTCAGGACGAAAAGTGACGGTGTGGCGGGAACGAATTGCAATATTTTCCGGGTCTTTTTTCCTGCACTTTTATTCGTCTTCAATTTCGTCTCGCCAGCAAAGAAGTGCTGCTGCGGATTTCTGACGCTGGCTGGCTGGCTGGCCACGTGTTTTCCTTTCCATGCTGCGAAAACTCCCGCGTGCACACAATAAATATGTACGAGACGTATAACAAGTGGTTTTCTTGAGATGTTGTTGCGTTTTCGCGGATCTTGAAACGAAGAAGAAGAAGTTGGTATAAAAAACACCGCCTCATTAAATACTAGTTTCATACAGTTCTCCAGTCTAGACAAAAAGTTTCCTGTTTGTAGATTTTTCTCAACCCTGTCCAAATTTGGTGGACTAGAAGAGGAATTCTTGGCTCTACCGAAATCCTATCATGAATATTGAGTGCGAGGGGGAAAATTTGGAGGTATGAGAGATCAGTCGCAATAAATTATCGAAACAATCGGTTCCTGTCAGCTTGTTTAGCATGCGGAAAAAGTCTGATCCCCCCAAGCCCAACCGAAATAAGTACACAAGGACGAGAGTTTCTGCCGAGTCTCTTCTTATCGAGTCGACCTCCACCCACCTTTCCGGCGATGCGATTTATTTCTGTTGATCAAATATTCGATGTTTTTCCACTTGGCTGGCTGGCAGGACGTGAAGGCACGAGTTTAATTATCGGATAGGGGGAAAAAGTCATCGATTTATTCACCGAGAGGACGCTTCCGAATGGGCACGACGGAAAAGTTTTATTAACCATGCAAAACTCGAACCAGTACGTGATTTTCTAAACGAAGGGAAAAAAAGTTCTTTTGGTCCACTAGATTTTGTTGGATTCTTAGGATGCAGTGTGTGAGTTGAAAATGGGTATAAAAAATCTATCAAATAATTGGAATCGCATTTTGGAAGATTTTTTTAAAGAGGCATTTGAAGATTGCTGCTGTAGCTATGAGAACATTTCGATGTTCATTGAAGTGAATATTTTATATTAGAGTTCTTCATATCAGTGAAAAGCTCACAACAAAATTTGAATGCTTCTCATTTTGCAACATTTATCATTTTTGTCATTTTTGTCATTTTTGTCATTTTTGTCATTTTTATCAATCTTGTCATTTTTGTCATTTTTGTCATTTTTATCAATCTTGTCATTTTTGTCATTTTTCGCATTTTTCTCATTTTTGTCATTTGTGTCATTTTTGTCATTTTGTCATTTTTGTCATTTTTTGTCATTTTTGTCATTTTTGTCATTTTTGTCATTTTTGTCATTTTTGTCATTTTTGTCATTTTTGTCATTTTTGTCATTTTTGTCATTTTTGTCATTTTTGTCATTTTTGTCATTTTTGTCATTTTTGTCATTTTTGTCATTTTTGTCATTTTTGTCATTTTTGTCATTTTTGTCATTTTTGTCATTTTTGTCATTTTTGTCATTTTTGTCATTTTTGTCATTTTTGTCATTTTTGTCATTTTTGTCATTTTTGTCATTTTTGTCATTTTTGTCATTTTTGTCATTTTTGTCATTTTTGTCATTTTTGTCATTTTTGTCATTTTTGTCATTTTTGTCATTTTTGTCATTTTTGTCATTTTTGTCATTTTTGTCATTTTTGTCATTTTTGTCATTTTTGTCATTTTTGTCATTTTTGTCATTTTTGTCATTTTTGTCATTTTTGTCATTTTTGTCATTTTTGTCATTTTTGTCATTTTTGTCATTTTTGTCATTTTTGTCATTTTTGTCATTTTTGTCATTTTTGTCATTTTTGTCATTTTTGTCATTTTTGTCATTTTTGTCATTTTTGTCATTTTTGTCATTTTTGTCATTTTTGTCATTTTTGTCATTTTTGTCATTTTTGTCATTTTTGTCATTTTTGTCATTTTTGTCATTTTTGTCATTTTTGTCATTTTTGTCATTTTTGTCATTTTTGTCATTTTTGTCATTTTTGTCATTTTTGTCATTTTTGTCATTTTTGTCATTTTTGTCATTTTTGTCATTTTTGTCATTTTTGTCATTTTTGTCATTTTTGTCATTTTTGTCATTTTTGTCATTTTTGTCATTTTTGTCATTTTTGTCATTTTTGTCATTTTTGTCATTTTTGTCATTTTTGTCATTTTTGTCATTTTTGTCATTTTTGTCATTTTTGTCATTTTTGTCATTTTTGTCATTTTTGTCATTTTTGTCATTTTTGTCATTTTTGTCATTTTTGTCATTTTTGTCATTTTTGTCATTTTTGTCATTTTTGTCATTTTTGTCATTTTTGTCATTTTTGTCATTTTTGTCATTTTTGTCATTTTTGTCATTTTTGTCATTTTTGTCATTTTTGTCATTTTTGTCATTTTTGTCATTTTTGTCATTTTTGTCATTTTTGTCATTTTTGTCATTTTTGTCATTTTTGTCATTTTTGTCATTTTTGTCATTTTTGTCATTTTTGTCATTTTTGTCATTTTTGTCATTTTTGTCATTTTTGTCATTTTTGTCATTTTTGTCATTTTTGTCATTTTTGTCATTTTTGTCATTTTTGTCATTTTTGTCATTTTTGTCATTTTTGTCATTTTTGTCATTTTTGTCATTTTTGTCATTTTTGTCATTTTTGTCATTTTTGTCATTTTTGTCATTTTTGTCATTTTTGTCATTTTTGTCATTTTTGTCATTTTTGTCATTTTTGTCATTTTTGTCATTTTTGTCATTTTTGTCATTTTTGTCATTTTTGTCATTTTTGTCATTTTTGTCATTTTTGTCATTTTTGTCATTTTTGTCATTTTTGTCATTTTTGTCATTTTTGTCATTTTTGTCATTTTTGTCATTTTTGTCATTTTTGTCATTTTTGTCATTTTTGTCATTTTTGTCATTTTTGTCATTTTTGTCATTTTTGTCATTTTTGTCATTTTTGTCATTTTTGTCATTTTTGTCATTTTTGTCATTTTTGTCATTTTTGTCATTTTTGTCATTTTTGTCATTTTTGTCATTTTTGTCATTTTTGTCATTTTTGTCATTTTTGTCATTTTTGTCATTTTTGTCATTTTTGTCATTTTTGTCATTTTTGTCATTTTTGTCATTTTTGTCATTTTTGTCATTTTTGTCATTTTTGTCATTTTTGTCATTTTTGTCATTTTTGTCATTTTTGTCATTTTTGTCATTTTTGTCATTTTTGTCATTTTTGTCATTTTTGTCATTTTTGTCATTTTTGTCATTTTTGTCATTTTTGTCATTTTTGTCATTTTTGTCATTTTTGTCATTTTTGTCATTTTTGTCATTTTTGTCATTTTTGTCATTTTTGTCATTTTTGTCATTTTTGTCATTTTTGTCATTTTTGTCATTTTTGTCATTTTTGTCATTTTTGTCATTTTTGTCATTTCTGACATTTTTGTCATTTCTGTCATTTTTGTCATTTTTGTCATTTTTGTCAATTTTATCAATCTTGTCATTTTTGTCATTTTTGTCATTTTTGTCATTTTTGTCATTTTTGTCATTTTTGTCATTTTTGTCATTTTTGTCATTTTTGTCATTTTTGTCATTTTTGTCATTTTTGTCATTTCTGTCATTTTTGTCATTTCTGTCATTTTTGTCATTTTTGTCATTTTTGTCATTTTTGTCATTTTTGTCATTTTTGTCATTTTTGTCATTTTTGTCATTTTTGTCATTTTTGTCATTTTTGTCATTTTTGTCATTTTTGTCATTTTTGTCATTTTTGTCATTTTTGTCATTTTTGTCATTTTTGTCATTTTTGTCATTTTTGTCATTTTTGTCATTTTTGTCATTTTTGTCATTTTTGTCATTTTTGTCATTTTTGTCATTTTTGTCATTTTTGTCATTTTTGTCATTTTTGTCATTTTTGTCATTTTTGTCATTTTTGTCATTTTTGTCATTTTTGTCATTTTTGTCATTTTTGTCATTTTTGTCATTTTTGTCATTTTTGTCATTTTTGTCATTTTTGTCATTTTTGTCATTTTTGTCATTTTTGTCATTTTTGTCATTTTTGTCATTTTTGTCATTTTTGTCATTTTTGTCATTTTTGTCATTTTTGTCATTTTTGTCATTTTTGTCATTTTTGTCATTTTTGTCATTTTTGTCATTTTTGTCATTTTTGTCATTTTTGTCATTTTTGTCATTTTTGTCATTTTTGTCATTTTTGTCATTTTTGTCATTTTTGTCATTTTTGTCATTTTTGTCATTTTTGTCATTTTTGTCATTTTTGTCATTTTTGTCATTTTTGTCATTTTTGTCATTTTTGTCATTTTTGTCATTTTTGTCATTTTTGTCATTTTTGTCATTTTTGTCATTTTTGTCATTTTTGTCATTTTTGTCATTTTTGTCATTTTTGTCATTATGGATCAATATGCAGGAAGTAGGCGGTGGCTGTTGGTATCGCACGAGTTTTTTTTTCTCTCCGTTTCGTTTAAAATTTATTATTGTAAGTTAAAGTTGTTTGTTATTGTGAAATTGTGATTTTTTCTTGGGATTAGTTGATAAAGCATAGTGATCAATAATTGCATGTTTCATTGTATGGGCCCGACCCGATTCTCCGTTGATTTCATCCACCTCCAGCAGTTGACATCGTTGAATGATCCACAGCAAGAGGAAACATACTCCTACCTCAACAATTGGTGAGTTGGTTTTTACTTACTTACTTACTTAATGATCCCGCGCCGATCCACCGGTGCATAGGGCCGTGGTAAAAGACCTCCACTGTTGACGATCCGGAGCCAGCGTCTTCACCTGGTCCCAGTCAAGATTCTCGTCGACAGTTCGGATTTCAGCGGCTAGGCTTCGCCGCCACGAGTTTCTGGGCCTGCCTCTTCTTCGATGACCTTCTGGATTCCAGTCAAGCGCCTCTCTGCAAATCTCGTTTTCATCTTTTCGCAGCGTGTGCCCAATCCATCTCCACTTACGTTCCCGAATCTCGATTTCTAGCGCCCTTTGATGACACCGGCGATGTAGTTCCTCATTCGAGATCCAGTTGCCAGGCCACCAAGCGCGGATGATGTTCCGCAGGCAGCGGTTTACAAATACTTGCAGTTTTCGCGTCGTCACCGCATATGTGCACCAGGTTTCGCACCCGTACAGCAATACGGATTTGACGTTTGAGTTGAAGATTCGGATTTTTGTTCGTAGAGAGATCTGGCGTGACCGCCAGATGTTTCGGAGACTCGCAAACGCAAATCGGGCCTTTCTGATCCGGGTTTCGATGTCTTTTCTGGTACCACCATCAGGCGTTATCTGGCTACCAAGATACTGGAAGCACTCCACTTTCTCAACTTGTTGCCCAGCTACCATGAAACTGGAGGGATTTCCTGTGTTGATCTCCATCGACTTGGTCTTTCCGACATTGACTTTGAGACCTGCTGCCTTGGAACTTTCGGTGAGGTCGTCGAGTTTGCTCTGCATGTCCGGTTGTGTTTGGGCGAGCAAAACAATATCGTCAGCCAGGTCAAGGTCGTTCAGTTGCTCCATTGTTAAAGGATTCCACGGCAATCCTCGGTTCGGTGCACAGTCGATCGATCCAGTCAGAATCTCATCCATTACGATGAGGAAAAGTAGCGGTGATAAGATACATCCTTGTCTCACTCCAGCAGTTACCGGGATTGGTTCGGACAAGACACCATCGTGCAAGACCTTGCACGAAAATGCCTCGTATTGTGCTTCGATGAGATGGACTAGTTTCTCTGGGACCCCTCGTCGCCTTAGAGCCGCCCAGATGTTTTCATGGTTAAGTCGGTCGAATGCTTTTTCGAAATCAACGAACACCAGCAGAAGAGAGTCCTGGAATTCGTTGATTTGTTCCAGTATTATTCGTAGCGTTGTGATGTGGTCCACACATGATCGTCCGGATCGGAATCCAGCTTGTTGCCGTCGGAGTGTAGCGTCGATTTTCTCCTGGATCCTGTTCAGGATCACTTTGCAGAGTACTTTGAGGGTTGTACAGATCAACGTTATGCCTCGCCAGTTACCGCACTCTGTCAGGTCTCCTTTCTTCGGGACCTTTACGAGGATACGCTGCATCCAGTCGGCCGGGAATGTTGCAGTATCCCAGATGTCAGCGAAAAGACGGTGCAACATTTGTGCTGACAGGGCAGGGTCGGCTTTCAGCATTTCAGCAGGGATGCAATCGATCCCAGGTGCTTTGTTGGATTTCATGTTTTTGATTGCCGTTTCTATTTCAGCCAGCGAGGGCGCTTCCGAGTTGACGCCATTTATGCGACTTACTGTTGGCGCTTCAAGCTGCGGGTTCTGTTGGCCATCGCTATTCGTGACTCGGAAGAGTTGTTCGAAGTGCTCAGTCCATCGTTTGAGCTGATCTGTTCGATCGGTCAATAACTGACCTGCTCGGTCTTTTAGCGGCATTCTTGCATTAGTCCTTGCACCACTGAGGCGGCGAGAAATGTCATAAAGTAATCGGATATCTCCATTGGCGGCGGCTCTTTCCCCCTCTTCGGCTAGGGAGTTTGTCCAGGCTCTCTTGTCTCGTCTACAAGCCCGTTTAACTGCCTTTTCCAGCTCCGCATATCGTAAGCGGGCGGCTGCTTTGGCTGACCCGGTACATGCCTGCTCAATTCCGACTTTCGCCTTTCTCCGATCATCGACCATCCTCCAAGTTTCATCCGACATCCATTCACTTCTTCTTCCACAAACTTTACCGAGAGTACCATGGCTCGTCGTGATAAAGGCATTCTTGATTCCACACCACTGTTCTTCGACTGTTCGACTTTTCACCTCTGGATTCTCCAACCGGCGGACGTCGTATCGACACCCGACTTTCTCCTCGCGCCGTTGGACACGCGCAACTCTCAGTCGTATCTCGCCAAGGACGAGGTGATGGTCAGATGCAATGTCTGCGCTTCGTTTGTTGCGGACATCAAGAAGGCTCCTTCTCCATTTTCGGCTGATGCAGATGTGGTCAATTTGATTTTCTGTTCGGCCATCTCGGGATACCCAAGTGACCTTATGTGTTGGTCGATGGGGGAAGAGCGATCCACCGATCACCATGTTGTTATTGCCACAAAATTCTACAAACAGCTCTCCGTTTTC
>NW_026597081.1:0-15106 GCF_029784155.1 Uranotaenia lowii | reverse complement strand
TAGAAACAGTACTAACATCCGACCCAAGTGATCGACAAGAACCAAGAGATGATATGTACAGTTCAATAGAAAAAGTAAATGTTTTGAATGCACCAGCAGTTGATGATCATCTAGGTGCAGACGACTTACCAGCTGATGAAAATTTCGAAGATGCTGTTGATGCCCCTTGTTCCTACAATCAACTCGATGATGAGAACCCAGGACCCCCTTCCGCACTCCCACCACAAACAGAAAGAATCATTTCTAATCAGAATTTTTCTAGGTCCAGTGGTCGGGAGTGCAAAGCCCCAGGTTGGTTCTAAGATTACATTTTTCCACATAGAGCAATGTCTGCTGTAGAAAATCTTTCACAGATTCCTAAAAACTACTGCGACGTTTCTGGTAACATCCACGAGGTACAATGGCGGCAGGCGATAGATGATGAGCTAAGATCCCTCCAGGAGAATGGCACGTGGGATTTGGTCCAACGCCCTACAGAAGCATCAGTCAGCGCTTGCAAATGGGTATTTGTTGTGAAAACGGATGCTGTGGGAAGTCCAACGAGGTACAAGGCTAGACTTGTGGCGAAAGGCTTTATGCAGAAAAAGTATATTGATTATGAAGAGACGTTTGCGCCTGTAGCCAGAATGAATACTATTAGGACAATTATTGCTGTTGCTAATGCTAGAATCTACTTTATTCACCAATTAGATGTAAAAACAGCATTTTTGAACGGTATTTTGGATCAGCTTGTCTATATGCAGGTGCCAGAGGGCATTGTTTCAAAGCCGAATGAAGTTTGTTTGCTTAAAAAATCATTGTATGGCCTCAAACAGAGTC
The DNA here is from genome assembly GCF_029784155.1 of Uranotaenia lowii. Lineage (NCBI taxonomy): Eukaryota > Metazoa > Arthropoda > Insecta > Diptera > Culicidae > Uranotaenia > Uranotaenia lowii. Next base: position 14,287 of record NW_026597081.1, on the reverse strand, counting down.
CAAGGTGCTGGAACAGCCGATTTAATGAGTATCTGTTAACGCTTGGTTTTACACGATCGCAACATGACTACTGTCTTTATATTCTAAAGGAAAAAGAAAGCATAACATATATAATTATATATGTAGATGACCTTTTGATTGTAGCCTCGCTAATGAGTACGATAAAACAATTGAAGAAATTATTAATGGAAGGATTTCAAATGACCGATTTGGGGGAGCTGCATGACTTCTTAGGAATACGTTTTGAGCGAGATGTGAACGAAGGTACTTTTTCCCTGTCACAGAAAGGACAGATTGAAAAAACTCTTTGCAAATTTAACATGGAAAATTGTAAACCGTCGGCTACACCTGCTGAAATAAATCTACAACTCAAGAAACATGATGGCCACTGCGGTCAACCTTTTCGGGAGCTGATAGGAAGTCTTATGTACATCATGTTAGGAACGCGTCCGGATCTATGCTACGTTGTGGGATACCTATCCAGATTCCAAGATGCAGCTGGAGATGATCATTGGAAATGTGCCAAACGAGTTTTACGTTATTTACAAGGAACAAAAGATTTGAAGCTGGTATATAAACGTGATGTATCGAAACCACCCATTGAAGCATTTGTGGACTCTGATTTTGCAAGTGATGAAGAAGACAGAAAATGTGTATCTGGATATGTTATCAAGGCATTTGGTTCTACGATTGGTTGGTCATCTAAAAAGCAGTCCGTTGTAGCGATGTCCTCTACAGAAGCTGAGTACATTGCTTTAAGCAGCTGTATTAGTGAAGTTATTTGGTCGCAAGGTTTGATGACCGATTTATCAGAAACTACAAATCTTCTTCCAGTTCCCGTATACGAAGACAACCAAGGAGCTATAAAGATGGCTCAGAAGGAGGAAACGCGACGTGTCAAGCACATTGATGTTAGATTCCATTTCGTGCGAGATGCGGTCATGAATAGAAAAGTTAAATTACTCTACATCGGAACCAAGGAACAACAGGCGGATTTGTTTACGAAATCACTCCCAGTTCAGCAATTCATTAATTTTTGTAAAAAATTAGGATTAGAACACATCAATGGAGAGGGAGTATTGAAGTAGCCATTGGTTTAGAGTCACCTTAGTGACAAACAGTTTTTTTAATTATTAATAAACTAGCACCCAAACTGTTAAGACCTGCGTTATTATTCTTCAACCATCCTCCGTTCAATTTGGATATCTCTTTTCCAAACCCTATCGTTTTTGATGAGGCGTTCGATACTTCAGCTCGCAACTTCAATCGGGCAGATTTTGACACAATGAATCGAGTCCTTTCTGAAATCGATTGGACGGATTTCCTCAATTGTACGGACGTTGATATTGCTGTGAGAGTTTTTTGCTCAATTTTGGACGATGTTTTTAACGACTCGGTACCCTTGGACCGACCTCCCGGAGTAATGGACGCCTAAAGCGGTTAAAACAGTTACGTCCTAAATTACTTAGAAAGTTCACTAGCTCCAGGTGCCTTTTCACTAAAACGAAATTGAACGCTGCTACAAGAAGATATAGCAGTTACAACCGTTTTTGCTATCGACGTTATGTTGCTCGTACGCAAAGGAAGCTTCGCCGCAATCCGAAAAAGTTCTGGAAATTCGTCAACTCAAAACGGAAGGAATCCGGTCTGCCAGCGGTACTCCATCTAAATGACAGAATTGCCAAGTCTCCTGCCGAAAAATGTCACCTCTTCGCGATGCCCTTCTCCAGTGTTTTCTCTGATATATCGCCTACTGCTGATTAAATCTTCGCAGCCGTCACACGGTTGCGCATAGATGTGCTTAATCTGGATGTTTTTTTTTTCTATAAGCGAGGAAATGGTTCTTGAAGCCATCGGTAAACTGAAGTATACTACATCAGCCGGACAGGATGGAATTCCGGCGTGCGTTCATAAGAAGTGTCGCACTCTTTTAGTGAAACCACTTAGTCAAGACCTCCGGGAGCCCCAGCCGTGTGAATATCCTTTCGAGGCGTTGGATCACCGCGGCGGACGTTGTCGTAGTCATTACTTCTACCACACAGTACCTGCTATATAAATCGACGAGTACAAACAGGAACTTACCATCTGGTAAAGGACCGAGGAAATCGCAACTTAGATGGCTCCATGGTGCGGTAGGCATCTCCCTTATGCGCAATGGCTCCGGATTGGGACCTTTTCCAACAGCTTGACACTCCACACACTTTTTGCACTTTAGTTCAGCGTCCTTATCTACACCTGGCCACCATAGAGCAGCTCGTAGTCTCCGTTTCATTTTATTGCAACCAGGGTGTCCAATGTGAGCAAGCTCAAGAACTCTTCCTCTTAGGCTTTTCGGAATGACGATTTTATTGTGCCGAAGTACTATTTGTCTAGCGCAGCACAGCTCGTTTTGAAATGGGTGGTATGGCTTTAATTCGGGATCCCACTTTCCAGAATTGATTGATTCTCTGAGCAGCCTGAGTTCTGGGTCATCTTCAGAAAACTGTATTAGTTCCGTCATTGTCACAGTATTCGGCAAAGCGCTTTCGGCAATGGCACATAAGTCCATCTCACACTCACGGTCGCAGCTGGGACACTCACCGATTTGGGCGAGGCGTGAAAGGGGGTCAGCAATATTGACTTTTCCCGGGACATATAATAATTTGTACCGGTACGCTTGAAGATGAAGTACCCATCGCTGTTGTCTTGCATTCGGCGAGGAGTCCGTGGCAAATATCTTCAACAGTGGCTTGTGGTCCGTCATCACCGTAAACTCCTTTCCGTGCAGATACATTTGGAAACGGTTTACTCCCCAATAGATTGCCATGGCCTCCTTATCCAGGACGGAATATTTCTGCTCAGTCTTCGATAAGCTTTTACTGGCATAGCTTATTACGCGCTGTTTCCCGTTATTTTCTTGGAGCAGGACTGCTCCAAGACCGGTTGCACTAGCATCGACGATGAGAGTTGTTTTGCTTTTGGGATTGTAGAATCCAAGATGCTTGGGATTTGAGAGCGCGTTTTTGATTGCCGCGAATGCTTTGTTCGCTTGCTTGGTCCATTGGAATTTGACTCCCTTTCGTGTCATGTCGCGCAGGGGCGTGCTGATGCTCGATAGGTTCGGTATGAACTTCCCGACGTAGTTGGCTAAGCCAAGGAAGCTGCGGACTTCTTCAGCTGTTTCTGGGCGACGGAACGATTTTACAGCACTTATTTTCTCCTGCATGGGCAAGATTCCTTGAGCCGACAGTTCGTGTCCCATGAAAGTAACCTTTTCACGTTCGAATTGGCATTTACGTTGATTGACCGTTAGCCCGTGATCTTTCAATCTTTTCATCACCGCTGTGACCCGTCGATTGTGCTCGGCTTTCGTACGACCAAAGATTAGGATATCGTCTATGAAGATGATCACCCCATCCAGTCCTTTGAGTATCTTCTCCATTTCCCGCTGAAACACCTCAGCGGCGCAGTTCATACCGAACATGAGTCTTTTGAATCGGTAGTAGCACTTGGTCGTGACGAACGTGGTTATCTCTCGAGAGTCTGGATGTAGTTCTAGCTGATGGAAGGCCTGGTTCAAGTCAACTTTCGAGAAAAACTTACAGCCGTTGAGGTAAGGCATCATGTCCTCGAACACAGGTAAAGGGTGTCGCTCTGGGATTATTGCTGTGTTCGCCTTTCTCATGTCCACGCACAATCGTACTCGACGACCTCCGTCCTTTGGTGTAACGACTAGAGGTGAGGCCCATGTAATTTTATCAGTCACCGCCTCTATTATATCTTGGTCGAGGAGCTTTTGAATTTCTTCGTCAACAACTTTCTGCAACGGGATGGGTAGCCTTCGACACGGCTGCAGGACAGGGTGAATGCTCCGGTCTATGTTGATCTTCACCTGTAGATCCTTTGCTTTTCCAATTTCCACTGACTTCACTTCTGCAATTTCCAAAACAGCCGAAGTGATTTGTAGTATTCCGAGATCCATCGAAGTAATCTTGCTCAATAGATTAGTGCCATGCCCTTTTATCACATACACCTCCCGATGCACCGTCATCGCTCCGTGGGAAATATCCGTTTTGAACACTCCTTTCACTTCCAGCCGGTGGTTGCCGTACGCCAGAAGTTTCTTTTTCGACTCGACACTTTCACAGCTCACCTTACATCCATTATTCTTCAGCTTCCGCCAGGTATTTTCGTCGATAACATTCACTGATGCACCGGAATCCAGTAGCCATTCCAAAGGTACTCCTCCGACCAAGCACTTAACTTCGGAATTATATTTGTTGCTGTTCACTTCTCGAATCTCCAGCGTTGATTTCTCGTTCTTCGTCGCGAATACATGGTACGCATCACTCTCGTCACTTTCACTTTCATTATCACTATTTGTTTTTCCATCTTCCTCTTCTTCGTCTTCCGATTCTTCCACTTGTCGCACTTTCTTCTTCGTTTTCGCCAAGAAGTTCTTCGTCTTACATTGATTTTTATAGTGTCCCTTTATCCCACATTTATCGCACTTTTCCTTCCGTGCCGGGCACTTTATGTCATTGGCATAATGTTTCGAAGAACCACAGCGAAAACATTTGTTTGTACCACTCTTCACTTTGTTTACACTTGCAGACCCTCCTGCTCCCGATTGTTGTTGGTTCAGGTCGATCGTCTCCAGCACTTTTCCCTCTTCCATAATTTCCGCCAATTGCGTCAGGCGTTTCTTGAAAATAACCTCCCGCAACCCGTTAGACAGACAGCCGTCAAAGACTTGCTCTGTTATGCGCATTTCCAGAGCATTTCCGTATTCACATAGCACTCCTTGGTGACGTAGGCGCCTCACAAATTTAGCTACACTTTCACTTTCGTTTTGGGACATTTTCCTAAAAAATGCCCGCTCGTGGGGAATGCAAACAATCGGCTGGAAGTGCTGATCAAGAATCTCAATAGCACTTATGTAAACATCACTGCCTTGGGCTGCCCCTGCTTCGTGGTTGGGGTCATCGTAAAACACTTCTTGCACTTCCTGACCGGCCAAGTGCAACAGCATAGCCTTCTTCTTATCAGCCGTCACCGTGGTGTTACAGGCTAGGTACAGCTCGAACGATCGTTTCCATGCTGTCCACCGTCTTCCCACAGAAGCCGAATCACAAATTTCGAACGGTTGGATGTTATGATTCATCTTGCAGCGGATGTCAGCAAATGACCATAACCTCAATGTTTCCGAAAATAATTTTCACCACCGCGCGTCCGATTTTTTTTTTTCGTTTTCCGCTTACCGCGTTTACTCCCGTTCAACCGGATTATCGCGAAAACGATTGTACACACCGTTTGTACTGCGTTATTCGTTTAATTACGCCCGAGTCGTCGCCAAAATGTAGTGTTTATTCGGATTGAATACGCGACACGTGTGTACTTTCCAAGAACTTTTATTAGAATGACATTTGATACATTTGACTTTCTTTCTCTCTCCACGAATGGAACAGTGTTCCCAAATCAGAATATAACATGTGTCCATTGCAACTTTCAAACAACGGATTGAGCATAGCATGAGTGAACGATTAAGACACTAGCAAACGATTTATGTAAACCAAGATTTAAGTTTTATTAATTCAGACACCCACCCTTGTCAGATAACATCAAGATAATAAACAAATACAATAAATACGATAGGAGTTGAATCTATATTGGATGATGACTATGCCTTTCCGAAATCTTATGTTCAACATATTTCATTGGGTGGCCTCATAAAGCCGTCTGATCAATGGTTGGGAATGGAAAATCGGATTGAAACGATCCACGGAGATAAAATTTCGAAAAATAACCCTTGGTTTCATAAAGTAACAGATTTGCAATAATTAATGTATGGAAAAAGTGAAAAATCGTATTTTGTATTAATTTTTTTTCTTGATGTACTCATCATTTCCAACAGTTGAAAATGTTTTTCAAGAAAAATAAAAAATCATGAATTTCAGATTTGCCAAAATCTAAAAATACAGATATTCTGGATAAACTAGGTGTAAGTTACACACGACATCGTACATATATAAGAATCATTATCCTTAATAGAATTTTTAAAGAATAAAAAGTTTCAGAAATATGTATCAAGCGTCTTAACAAACAAGGACCTTTTCCGTTGACCAAAACTCGAAACCAAAATCTAAAACGATAACTATCGAAGAATGTTTTCGTTAGGTTGTTAGTCAGAGAAAACAATGCAATTCAGGAATGATTGTTGTGTAACACACAGGTTTGCAGAACGCCCACCTTTATAAATAACGCAGCACTCCCCTGCTTCAAATAGCGATTGTATGATATTGCTATAATTGTTAACTCAATTTGAAACACAATTTACGAGCATATTTTGATAAACAGCACACTTGAAACAATAAACAATGTGAAAACCAAGCCTTTCCACGGCCATCAAAAAACGACAAAAGCGTTGGAAATACGGATGCGGCGTATGAGAAGCGATAGAAAAGATTGTGCGGTCTTTGGATCCATCTGAGGGGCTTGATAGACCAGAAGCTACGAAACTTAGCTGTTGTCTTCTTCTGGCCCCAGTATGGCGTATGTGCGCTATGGGGCAGACAATTCTATATAGAAAACCACCCACACTCTTTCAGAATTTTAGAAACCTTGTCTTCAGCTCGAAATGTTCCATCGCATAGACAGCAATTTAACCCGACAGAACTGGCGTTGAGCTCCCGGTAATGGTGCGGTTATGTAAGGTGGTTTTCATTTAGCCGTTTGGATGAGATCTGGCGAGTTGGTGCGGTTGAATAATAAAAGCACCCATCAAAATGGTTCTGGGGTTGAGTGCTCTGAAGGTTTATGTTTAAGGTTTTGGAGCAAACATTGTCAGAGTAGGTAGGTATACTCGACATGAATTTTTATTTTTACTTTGAAGACTTTTTTTTAAATTCTCAGTCAAAATTTGTAAAATTAGTAAATGCAGAATTATTGGAGCCTTGGAAATCAAATAAAGTAATTTGTGATATGAAAGTTTTGTAGTCAGTTTCAATAGGGTACCAAACTGAAAATTAGCTTTGATTTCTACATATACTTTCATCCGTCAGTTTCTTTTTTCATCACGGTAAGAAAGAAAACATAGTTATTTCAAGTTTGAAAACGCCTTTCGATATGCAATAGCTTTCCATGTGCAACATCAAATTGTTGCGTATTTCTTTTTAGTACATCTCTGCATCATCTTTTAGCACAAATATGAATGATCGTCACTGTACTGCTGTTCAAGGGATGAATGACAGTAGGTTAAAGTCCCTCCCTCATAACAATAAAAAAAAATGTACTATTGTTCGGAGGCTTTTGGGAAGAATGACTGCTTGCTGTTAAATTCCTAAAAACAACTGCTGTTTAGGGAAACTAAGTTATGTTGTTTTTGGCTTTCTTGAAATAGAATAAAGGTTTAAGTAAATCCTGAATAAAAGAATCTGTGTCCCTTTTAATCAATCTGGGACAATTTTTTCATCCTTATCTTAGATTACTTTCAAAATTTATTTATCTTCCATTGATTATTTATCTGTGCAAGTTTATTATTCTTAAGAAGAAGAAAAATCAGATATCGTAAAATGGGTTTAATATAAACACGGGGGTGAATCGGGACAAAAGTGAAAAAAAACTGTAGTACAGTCCCCCCACAATCATCAGTCACTTAACGTAGCTTCACCAGAAAATGTTCGTTTATTCGGGGGGAGGGGGGGGGGGGGGGTGATCACCCCGATCCCGGCAAAAAACCAATACAAAGTATTCGTAAGTGCTCGAATTTCTTTAAAAACTTTGAAGTTCCCTCAGTAGATGTGCTTTTGAATTTTCAAAAATTTTCAAAAACTTTTTAAAGATTTCTAAATTCAAGTTAATGCGTTAATTAAACACAACAGATAGAGCAACAATATATCAAAAGAAGAAATTGTGGGCAGTTTTTGTAATTTTTGCGTTTCCTATGAGTTTTTAGAGCCAAAAAAGGAATAAAAACTATTTATAAAAACTGTTTCATCTTCAAAACTCAAAATCTGCACAATTATAACACAAGGAAACAAATTTACATTTTCCGAGGAGCAGAGAATTTGAAAACTGCCTTTGACTTATTTAAGGGTACTGAATGCAAATTTGTATTTTTTCTATCTGCTCTGTTTTTCGAAATAACTTTTGAAAAAAAAACAAGATTAAATTCATTGAAAAAATTTGTGCACTTTCTAGTAAAACAGTAGGGGAGAATGAGGATACATGATCCCTGGGGATACTTGATTCCTTAGCTATATCTCCAAACTGGAATGTCGTACAAAGATCAAATGTTCTAGAAAAATGTGCCAAATGGAACAAAACAGTTATGGTTGCAGCTCAAAAAATTTTAACAAAATAAGTTTTTGGGTTATTGAAGTTTGTTTGAAAATTTTCACAAAATGTGACTTGAACATCTTTTTTCATCATTTTAAAATGTTCCTAACATGGAAATATTATAACAAAAATATTTATTCCAATACATCAATTTTTCGAGTGTAAAATGAACTTCAAAATACAATATTTTCAAAGCGATGGAAAACTCCCAACTTTTTTCAGAAAAAGTTTTCTAAAATGTTGGTTTTGGGTACAATTGATCCCTAATATATGGGTACAAATGATCCCGGTATATTCTTCTTCTCAATGGATCGTGGTCATTGCTGATTACGAGATTACTAATTGTCGTATCCAGTGGTCTCGCTTCGTTCATGTATAACTCAATTTCTATCCGTTTTTCTTCATCTCCAAAAATTACAAAATGCAATTTACATCCGTTCTCACTACAATCTCGTTCAAAACTCTCTTTCAAGATCCTCTTTGTTCAACATCTCCTTATTTGATAGTCCTTCTCTTTATCTCTCGTGTTTTTCCACATACTCACTGATTACCATCATTGATTTTCTTTCTTTTTTTTTTTCTCATAACTACTCTTTTTTTCACTGGGGCATTTTCCACTGACATAAATTCACGATTTCTTTCCATCAGATTTATTTCCCATTTCAATATATTTTATTTTATATTGTTTATTACTTCTATTCCCTACATTCACCTCCTCCTCTACTCTTCTTACAAGTTGGAATTTTTCTGTGATTATTATTTTGACGTAGAATTACGTCTTACGGCAACACTATAGGGGGGCAAATTGAAATTCGCGAACGGATCTTGCGTCACGAAAAACGCCTCTTTCAAAGACATCTTTCTTAAAAGACATATCAAGCCTGCTCAACGTTGATTGGCTATTCGAAAGTGAAAGAAAACTAGGACGCCCCGCCCCTTCCTGAGTTTTGTATTTTTTTTCAAGCGAAAGGAATAAAAGAAGGGGTCGACTGACGGTTTGTTTCACTTTTTCAGAGAAATTCAAAGCTGTCACATGGGCAGAGCAAAACAGAGATGGCCAACTGCAGCGGGAGCAAGTAGTGATAGCTCAGATCACCCGCGACACCAATCACCAAACACACACACACACAGACACACACACACACACACACACACACACACACACACACACACACACACACACACACACACACACACACACACACACACACACACACACACACACGCACACACACACACACACACACACATACACACACACACACACGCGCGCAAACAAACACACACACACACACACACACACACACACACACACACACACACACACACACACACACACACACACACACACACACACACACACACACACACACACACACACACACACACACACACACACACACACACACACACACACACACACACACACACACACACACACACACACACACACACACACCACACACACACACACACACACAACACACACACACACACACACACACACACTCCCATCAACACCTTCCATCGCCATGCCACACACACCTCCCGTCACTACTCATGGAACACCACCCGCCCACCGCAGCTTATTTCCCACCATCACCCACCGTACACCTCCCCACCACACTTCCCAACACCACCCATCGCTCACCACCCATCGCTCACCACCCACCTATCGCACGCCACCACCCACCCATCCTTTTCTCACGCCCATCGCACACCACCACCCGGCCTTCCATGCTACTGGCCCATCGAACACCACCATCCATCCTTACCACCCACCCATCGCACACCACCACCACCCACTCACCCATCGCACACAACCACCACCCACCCACCCATCGCACACCACCACCACCCACCCACCCATCGCACACCACCACCACCCACTCACCCATCGCACACAACCAACACCCACCCACCCATCGCACACCACCACCATCCACCCACCTATCCCACATCACCACCACCCACCCATCCAGACCATCCACACCACCCACCCATCGCACTCGTCATCCCTGAATGTTAACAGAAAAGTCAAGACTCTCTCTTTTTAAGATTTTGGCCCTGAAAAGGGCCGTTTATTGAAGTTTGATTATATGAAAACATAGTTGACAACGATTGCCTCGGAATCCTAGGTAAAAGCAACATTTTTAGCTAGTGATTGCTAGGTGATCTGAAGGGAAATAAAAACAAGATACTGATTTCAACGAGACGCATAAGGCTAAACAGTTTGAAAGTTTTGCATTGAGTCAAGCGTTTAGATCAAAGCAGTCGTTGTAAGCTTTTCTCGCAAGCGTTTGATACAAAGCTCGTGTGTTGGTCACATTACTTGCATAACTGCCGGGCGCAATCATTTCGACGGCCTTTTGCTATGCAGTTGAAAAAGCTGCATACTATCTTTATGGGTCGTTTTAGACCATTAATAGGTATCAAACGACAATTTATGGAAGAATGACTTTTCTTGAAGATAAATTCCTTTAAAACAAATTCGACATACTTTATTCTAGAATGCTAATTTAAGACGAAAAGCATATTGACGCACAAAGACATTGTAATTCTACGTGAACTTCTCGGTCGTTTCTTATATACAACCTCTGTAACTTTTTTTTATTTTTATTTATTTATTTTTTTTGAGTTTTGCGCTTATTGTAGCTCATTTATTACCATTTATCATGCTTTGTAATTCTGATGAACAAGCATTTTAATAATGAAATTGATTACTTTTATTATATTTTTGAAGCATTTTTCACATATCTTTTAGCATCGTATGGAAACTAAAATATACATTTTTTACCGTGCCTACGCCTTTAAGAGGTACCCAAAAGTGGTAATGCATGTAATGTTCAATGATCATTTTTCAAACAGTGTACTCACTGAGTACTACTCATTGTGCTATTGTCACTTAATTTAGCTAACCGTGCACTTTCAAGTGTAACGTATGTAACGCCTGTAACGTGTTTACATTTTGAGCTGCGCAAAGTTTCACTTTTCGTCTCGTCAAAAATATCAATCGTGTGTTCGCCCAGCAAGCGAACCGATTCGCAAACACTGTGGAATCAAACGGACCCGCCTCTTACTCCACCAGCCCGGAAAGCTGCAGTAATTAGCCAAGCCGCAGGAAAGCTGGAAGATAACAACCGATCAATCAGATGGCAGAGACTCCCACCCGGAAACACAGCATAACAGAAGATCTCGAGTCTCAAGCATCGTGAATGCCCTCAAACAGGTCACCTCACTCGTCCCTCGGCCTGCAAGCTAGGATTAGCAGACCTGGGATTGCGGTTCGACCAACAACAAGGCCTTCCTTTCCTGAAATCAACACAACCCCCATCAATGTGTCATAACCGATCTGCACACCACAATGATAAGCTGTCAACCGATGAACAACTGGATCCTCTCCATCATGCGCAAGCTTTGAGTGGTTTTTCTCAAGATTATTTACCTTAATATCTGAAGTCAAACCATACGAGGACTTCGAAAATTGGTCCTGCTCCGCTTCTCTCATTCATCAACGAATCCGTCCGCTGCCTCATTTCAACATTCTAGAGCATTAAAGATTGTCATGGCCCATTCCGCTGAAATGACACTTGGGCAAATTTACCAAGTTGAACAAACCTCAAAAGACGCCGAACATATTCTACATAAAAAATATTGAAAAAAAGGAGGCTACTCCCAGCCACTGTCTCTCTTCCTTGCTGCTCTCACAAATATTGAAAGACCGCTTCCCCTCAGGACACACACATCACTGTGGCTACTGTCCATAGTTCTGAAACCACCTGAAACGTCCAGAAATCGTCGTCATGCAAACCTTGATGGGGCAATGCTACGAGGGAGTTGAATAGCTGAATCTGTGCATCCAAATGTTGAACCTTTACATAAGCATCTCCAGACAATCATGTGACTACCCTCACTAGGGCTCATCAACGGTACCTGATATATCTTAGAACAGATTGTTATTGATTATCCATGCCAGGTGCTCTATCTCAAATCCTAAATCAAATCACATTGAGCCTCGAGGAACGCGGACTTTAATTGCTGATGGTTGCTCTCGCCTCTTGGTATAAAACGAGCTAGAGGCTTTATTGAGGTATTCTAAATTATATTTCCGTTTGTTGGATTAAAAATATGTACTAGTAGAACACACGTTCTATAACATGGAATGGTTGTTCACATCTATATGACAATTTTGATCGATTTTATTAGAACGGAAAATGGAAAAAAAAACCAAATTTTCACTCTATCTCTTATAAAACCTATTTTAATCGATATTTTGAAACCGATAAATGTTACACACCAAAACAGTTTACTAAAATCGAAGTCCATTCCATTGTTTTTCAGAATCTTCATGCGTCGCCAAAAGGTAATAGATGAAAAATCGACTAAGGGTAATTCAGAGCTCAGAGCTGCCTACGATACTTAAAGAATTCTCCAACTTTTATCAAACTGAACAGACCAGAACTCATTCGAAAATTTTAAAATGCTTTTCAAATCTATGTCGATCATTTTACCGAATGTAAGCTTTTAAAGTCTCTGTCGAATATAGAAAAATTTCAAGCCTTCGAATTAAGATTCTGATTATAGTTTACTATTTCGACTTACATATTGTTATCAAGCACAGAACCACTTGTTTTACGATCATAAATTGAAGCATCGGACTCTTATAAATCTTCAGAAAATAATTGTTTTCAACAAAAAGCAAACACGAAATATTTAGTAGCAAAAAGTAACTTTATCGAAGAATCAAATGACTTATCATAGTCTCATAGCTCATCAACGCAGGATCCGAATACATTTTTGATAAGTTTCTTTCTGTATACATTATCTGTCTTCCATCTTATCTAAACTGATTGTAATTTTGTAAATTTGAATATTCTTAGGCACTAAGCACTATGGAGGATATTGCATCCATTATTATTATTCTCTCAACTTTCCTACCAGGGGACCTTTACAGATTATTATTTTCAGGAAGCAAAGATGTTTCTCAGATATGTAGACATGTATAAATCAATCATCCCAGAGTTTTTTTCATATTGTAATCCTCCCGGGGAATTCAGTCAGCTTTTCAGAGCTTCATATACTTGCAAGAAATACCAATCAGCTTTTTTTTTGTCATCCTCCCAGGGACTCTGTGCAGTTTATTATCCTCACAGGGACTGAAAACTGCTTCCTAGAACAACTAGAACTCTTCGCAGGTATCAATTAGAGCTTTTAGAGCAATTAGAGGATTCAATGAACGCAAAGGATCACCTGTTAGCGCTTAGGATCTGTCTGTTGTGCCCATTCAAGTACTGCCCCCCTCAGAGGGTTTGTCTTCTATTCGATTGCTGTCCCTCACAGGGGATTTGCACTTTCATTCGAGTACTGCCACTCTCAGGGAGTTCGTACTTCCATTTGAGTACTGCCCTTCTCAGGGGGTTTGTACTTTTATCCAGGTACTGTCCCTCTCAGGGGATTTGTACTTCCATTAGAGTACTGCCCCCCTCAGGGGGTTTGTACTTCCATTTGAGTACTGCCCTTCTCAGGGGGTTTGTATTTTCATCCAGGTACTGTCCCTCCCAGGGGATTTGTACTTCCATTAGAGTACTGCCCCTCTCAGGGGGTTTGTACTTCCATTTGAGTACTGCCCCTCTCAGGGGGTTTGTACTTTCTTTCGAGTGCTGTCCCTCTCAGGGGATTTGCACTTCCATTTGAGTACTGCCCCTCTCAGGGGGTTTGTACTTTCATTAGAGTACTGCCCCTCTCAGGGGGTTTGTACTTCCATTTGAGTACTGCCCCTCTCAGGGGGTTTGTACTTCCATTCGGGCACTGCCCCTCTCAGGGGGTTTGTACTTTCTTTCGAGTGCTGTCCCTCTCAGGGGATTTGCACTTCCATTTGAGTACTGCCCCTCTCAGGGGGTTTGTACTTTCATCCAAGTACTGTCCCTCTCAGGGGATTTGCACTTCCATTTGAGTACTGCCCCTCTCAGGG
>NW_026597080.1:0-15115 GCF_029784155.1 Uranotaenia lowii | reverse complement strand
AGATACGAAGCTATGATATTCGACAAAGTTGGTCAGTGGATTATTTTTAAGAATTTATAAATTGGGATAAAATCCATTTATAGGCACGGTTACACAGAGGAATAAAAATTGTTTTGATTTTTTAGAAAAAAAAAACTATAAATTTTCCCATACAAACTTTTTAGTTTAAATTAACTCATGTAAACGTTACTTAAAAATTCGGCCAAAAATCATTGATGAGTTTTGGACAAAAACAAAAGTTTTCAGACCCCAGGGTTGGAGAAATTCAAAAATGACTCCAAATCAACTCAATCTAATGTAATATTAATTTTTTGGTGTTACGCGACTTCTGTATTTCTGTTTTATTTCGATTCGTGACCAGGCTGCTCTAGGATGGACTTCAAATTTAACAGGGAAAATAACGTACGGTTGTGGAGGTTCCCTTATTTCAGCTCGCCATATTTTAACGGCAGCCCACTGTGGACACAACGGGGAAGATAAGTATGATTAGGCTAAAGTTCTCTAAAGGTACTTGCTTGTGAATTAAGTTTGATATTTCTTTCAGAGATCCCCCAGATACGGTTCGATTGGGTGATACCAGCTTGAATTCCACAGAAGATGATTCGTACGCCCAGAGCATTAAGATCAAGAAGTTCATCGCCCATCCGAATTACAAGCGAACTCAGAAATATTTTGACATTGCCGTTATTGAACTGGAAAAAGAAGTAAATTTCGACACTTCCGTGTGTCCCATATGTTTGTGGCCAGGGATGATCTGTATAAGTATTCTGGAAACTTGGAAGTTATGGGATTCGGGTTAACAGATTTTGGTAAGTTCAATTTTTAAAAATCTTACCTTCAGGTTCATTAAATTTGTTTTCTTCTCAGCATCCGATCCAAGTCCCACTTTGCTCAAGGGTAATGTAAACTATTTCGACTACGATACCTGCAATTCTATGCTTCGGCGTTCCAAATCTTTGGCAAAGGGACTTACAACCGATATGTTCTGTGCCCGGGCTCCTGAAACGGATACATGTCAGGGCGATTCCGGGGGACCAATTCAAATTGAGCTTTCCGACGTTAGCAAAGCCATTCCATTTCTGGTTGGGGTAACCTCATTCGGTACCGGATGCTGGAATGGATCGTTTGGAGTCTATACTAAGGTGGCCAAGTATATGGATTGGATCCGGACCATAGCTACGGATGTTCCAGCGAATCCTTTAGGTATAGTTAATACTGAATAGCAAATTATAGTTTGATATCAACAAGAGAATATATTTTTAGAATGCGCTCGTCAATCACAATGCTTAGCGGCCAGAAAATTCTCGGACAGTCGAATATCTCCTCAGAACAATTCTCCATTCTTCAGGGTAAGATTCAAAAGTCTTTGAGTTAACATGAAATTAGGTACACGTTTTTGATAAACACTTTTCAGGTTGAACTTCAGATTTCCGATAAAAGCTTCAAGCAGTGTAGCGGTGCGCTGATCGACTATCGACATGTCCTAACTTCGGCAACTTGTACTCAAACGGAAGAAGGACAAGCGCCAACTCACATTCTTGCTGCAGATCAGTCTATCCAAATCATTGATATCACGAGACATCCTTCTTGGGAACCAGAATCCAGTTACAATGATCTCGCTGTCTTGAAGTTAGAAAAGTACTACAATCCTCACAAAATCTATCAAATCGTTGCGCCCGGTTGCGTCTGGAGGAAAGAAGCTATTCCGGAACCGATTGTGTTTTATTCCGGGTATGGGCCGGATTTCACAGGTGTTTCGATGATTAGTTCGGCAAATGTTTCGTTGAAGATTCTTACCGCTTTCAATCAGGAGAATGGGAAGTGTAACGAAAGTTACAGCGGCAAGTTTAGCGATGAACTTGAGCAGGGCTTCACCGAGGACTTTGTGTGTGCAGAGAATCCAGTGGAACTGGTTCCGGGAATTTGTAAGGTAATTGTAGTGATATTTTACCTTTATTATCTACATTTAAAATTACATTTTACAAATTTAAATGTCATTTACACAAAACCAAGTTCTTTCGAATTCTGATTTCCCAACCAACGTTAACAAATATCAATTCTTGAATCAAAAACCCTCTTACAAACATATTTATTAATTCTTTTATATATTTTTGAAACATTAACAAGCTAGGATTTTCAAAGTACATCATATTGTAATTATTTTCTTCTACAACTAGCCAAAGAGCTGTTTTTTTTCTATAAAACTTTTATCATTTATCTCAATCCATTTCCATATTTTACGAGAGCGAGTCATGGCCGTAAGGGATGAGGAGGGGGGATGTTTAGGAGTCAACCCCCTCCTCCCCCCATGAGAGTCCATCAAAACCAAGCGAGGTGTTCTAAGTTATCTACATTCAAAATTTGTTATTCTTTATCAAATTTGGATGATGGAGGAAGGTCATTCGATAGTAACAATTTTGACTCTGAACTGACGTCAAATCCTCGAAAACTTATCTTAGGTTCAGAAGTTTTTCAAAAAAAAATTTCACTAATGGATAAAAATCCGTTTCTGAATACTTAGTTTTAAATAAGATTCAACCCATTTAAGAGATTCTGGTTCTTTATTATCAAATTTGAAATAGTATTTGTGTTTTCAAGGTTGGCATTATGTGTACAGTTAAGGATTCTTGATTTCCGGGTCGAAATATCATTATAAATTTAAATAAAAAGCTGTGTTTGAATCGTCTTTTAAATTTAGTTTTAAATTTTCCTTCAAAATTTCAGCCATTTACTTTTGTTGGGCAAATCGAACGAAGAATTCAAATCACATCATTATAATTTTAAATTTTGTCGCTGAAAGAAAAAATGTTTGCAAACTAGATTTATTAAAATAAACATAAACGATTTTTGAGAGCCGAAAATTCGATTCAAAATCTGGTTGTTTTTCGATAAAAAAAAATAATAGTTCAAATATTATCTTTTTGATTTTTGTTGGATGTTTTCTGGATTTTTGTCAAATTGTTTCGGATATTGCCCGGATTTTTGTTTGAAAATTTGGAAACAGAATTTTGCGAATTTTGTCCGGTTTTGAATAAAATAGCCCGGATTCGCCCGGCCAGGATACGTGCTGGATAACTTATATCATTCTCAAGCTAAGTTCACCAGATTTTAAGATTTCAACCATCGATGAAGTAAGTTTCCTATTTTGTTACTTCAAAATAACTTTTTATAAATTCTGATCAACATTTTGAAATATTTTAGGATGTATTTTCAAACGTTTCCATTTTACACTAATTACTATTTAGGTCTTTTCAGTCATTGGTGACATTTGAAAAATCAGAAAGACCCCTACTTAAAAAATATCTTGTAATCCATCTTCCGATAATTTCATCTGATTGAAAATAACCGACTAAAATCATGAGGGGCATTAATATGGAGGAAAAAGAAAGCATTGAGATAATCGCTAATTTTGTTTTTTTCATTAAAAACTCAATAGTATATTCGACCGAATATTCGTTTGGCCGAATAGTTGAAAAGGTCATTATTCGGTATTCGGCAAATACCACTATTCGGTACATCTCTAGTTATAACTATCTACATTAGAAACATTGCGACTGAACAGTTCAATTTTGTAAGGATACACACACATTCTTATAAACTTTATATAAAATAGATTTTGTTTTCATAGTTCAATACTGTTTCCCTATGTTTTTCCATATATTTATCCATTGCTTATTATTAAACATTTCCTCTATTCTAATATTTATATCTCCTTTTCTTCAATAGATAGAGGAGTGTGGGGATACTTGATCCCCTTTTCTTATTTCCACCATATCTTTTTGGAAAAATTTAGCAACTCGCACTCTTTTACATTTTCTGACAGCTTGTAACTTCAAGTTTCTATGCTCCTAAAACTAGAACGAAACTTGAACCCGTAGATGAACTAGAAGCATTTTCGTGGGAGTAAAAAAAATGCGATATTTTTGAAGTTAAGGGAGACTTGATCCTTTATTCAGGAAGCCCTAACCCATGGAAAAAATCTAACAAAACCCCAAGATAGAATGTTAATTGACTATTTTGGTTATGTTTGTTCTCATTTCACAATCTATAATTGCCAGAAAAAAAATTCTAAAGCTTTTTCTCAACCCTTATGACATTGCATACTTACGGGCGCAATTTTTTATAAACAAGAGAAAATCAATTATTTTAGCCTTTTACTTCAGATAATTGATGGATAAATATTAGCTATTGGATAAATATTAGTAATCTCGTAATCATCAATGACCACGATCCATTGAGAAGAAGAATATACCGGGATCATTTGTACCCATATATTAGGGATCAATTGTACCCAAAATCAACATTTTAGATAACTTTTTCTGAAAAAAGTTGGGAGTTTTCCATCGCATTGAAATTATTTTATTTTGAAGTTCATTTTACACTCAAAAGATTGATGTAAAGCAATAAATATTTTTATAAAAATATTTCCATGTTAGGAACATTTTAAAATAATGAAAAAAGATCTTCAAGTAACATTTTGTGAAATTTTTCAAACCAAGTTCAATAACCCAAAAACTTACTTTGTTAAAATTTTTTGAGCTTCAACCATTGCTGTTTTGTTCCATTTGGCACATTTTTCTAGAACATTTAATCTTTGTAGGACATTCCAGTTTCGAGATATAGCTAAGGAATCAAGTATCCCCGGGGATCAAGTATCCTCATTCTCCCCTAATTCAATAGAACAAAAACAACAGTTTTTAGTTCTTAAAAAGTTAAGCCTCATTCCAGTATCATCAGCATATCCCTCGATACTTCAGTACTTCAAGTACTTTAGAAACTTCAAGTATTTTAGAAAATTCTTCATCATTTTTCATCACCATTGTTTTAACAATTTTAACAATTTAAGCGAGCTTCCTCAACTTTGAAAAGATTTGATTTAACAATGGCTATCTAATCATTTACATCTCTGCCTAGTGCCAGCTGCGCATGGATATCATAGATTTCTTTAATAAGAATGCCTTTCTGTTTTCTAATTTGAGAGTTGAATTAATAGGATTTGCGGCTGTAGAACTACTGGATTTTGTTTTTCAGATCAAAATTCAAATTTTTAATATATTTAAGCCAACTTATTAGTTGCTCATATACATCTCGAAATTGTTCCTTAACAGATTCATCATTCAAAATATGTGCAGTTATTTTACAATATCCCTTTCCTTGAATTGGTAATCTCGTAGATGAATCTACATTCTAACTCACAACTACAGCGTTACGATGCGAAAACACAATCGGCACTGTTACTAATTTGACAACGGATCTTGTTAATAATTTTTTTACATAAAAACGGTTTAATCGTAATGCAAAGTAAATTTTTTTTTCGGATATTCGGTAAGTGCTCTACATCGTTTAAGCCCATAAGTCTGTAACCGTTGTTACAAAATGCTTAGATATTTTTTCAATGTTTTTAAATGTTATGTGTAAGCTGTTGTGTCGTTTGTTAAATGTTAGATAGGGAGTTAGGGTACGATATTTATAATAGCTAGTTATTTTGGGTGGCGTAGCGAATGATGGAAATTGTATGAAGGCAAAGAAGAAGATGGTCTAGCTCCCGTCATAGGTCATTTCTATCTTGGCGTTCGTATGTGCGAGTTGTGAGTGTGACTTTTTAATTTGTGTAAAATACGTGGCAGGAGTCTAACAGGACAATCTGATCATTCAGGTAAATAAGAATGTTATAAAAAAAGGAACCATCACATTAAGCGCTGGTTAATCTTCAGGACCTTTTAATTTTGGATTGGTTTTTCCTGAAAAAAAAAACCCCGAGACCTCACACGCATATACGATTCGGCCTAGGTAGTTGGACTGCCTACGCCTAAACCGTAAAGGACTCAGCTCTCTGGTTCTGCGGAACCATAAACATTAAGGAGAGACCTCTCAGGCCTAAGCGCCTTAATTATTAAGGAGACCCCCTCTCGGCGCGACCAATACGGCCTTGCTGTGATCCGCCGATTGCGTCAAAGAGGGAAGACGCCATCGCCATCAATTTCCGAGGCCCAAATACGCCATTTTGAGCCACCTACGCAAGCCACGTTTCATCATCTACCAGCAACCGAAAGCAGCAAACCAGTACCAGCAACCAAAAAGCGCGCCAACGTTTGTATTAAATCCGTCGACGGTATGTACTTCCTGTAAAGTTTATCTGAAGTGCCCCTGAACCACACTAAATACACCCACACCCACACTTTTTGCAATCAATAAAACCCTCGAATTCAAAGTGAGTTAGGTTTTCCGGGAGTGTTGGACCAGCAGGTTTTAAGTCCAAGTTATGTCTCAACGCACTAGCAAAATTATTCTAATTCATGTTGTTATAATCTCTTGCTTCAAGATCACAATGAAAGTCACCTGCAAATATCGTTGAAAAGGTGTTGGTGAATGATGAAATTCTTCAATAAAAGTTTCTTTGATTCAATCGACATCGCAATAATATTAAATGTCGCTATTTTTCTAATTATGTTCATTTCATACACCCATAGAAAACGTTGCCAAATCCAATGCCTATTTAGCAAAACTTTATGCCGAAAATGCGCTGAAAAGTGTACTATGCCAAAGATGATGATATTTGAAAAAGCACTACTGGTATAAGGACTCGAGCTCCCAAGCAATAAAGTTCATGACCACTACATTCAAGCGAACCTAGAAAAACATTTTATGAGACTTTCATCCTATTGGATAAGTCATCCCTAAAACAAGAAAATAAAAAAAAACACATTGCCGTAGGGAAGAGAGAATCGAACTCACAACACCATTTTAATATCGTCTTGCCATTCTAACATCTTAACCAGTGTACTATTTGAGCTTGATGCAGAATGAGGCTATGATATTGATTACTCACGCTTGGCATAGAGGATGAATTTTGGGTGTAGAGTTCTGAGTTCCTACAACTACAGTTAAGTCCGAATCTACTGAAAAGTTGCTCAGAAAAAACACTTCGGCATCCTGTCGGCCGTGGCTACACGTACTAATTTATTTGTCAGTTGGAACAAAACGAGTGCTCGGGGTATCCATGAATAGTTATGGAGAGGAAAAAACAAGGGGCCTTATTCTGCGAGGCGAATGAAGTGACTCGTAGTCACATTAGTCGTAGTCACGTGTTTATAGTCGTGGTATTCCGAGAGGCGACTCACTCCAGGTGACTAGTTCATCGCCTCGGGTGCAAATTGACAACAGATCTTCATCTTGTCGATTTTGAAGTAATGAACTAGGTTCATCGGGTTCACCATGAGGACTGTCAAAAATGTGAGGAACATTCAAAGAAGGTAGTGTGATATTCAATTTCTTGCATGACGTCACATTCATAAAGTTTATGAAAATTTTATACTGATTTATTTCGTTGTTTTTGTGAAACTTAACCAATTTGAAGGAATTAAATGAGTACCAAATCTTTTTTGATTATGTTTTAAACTGTCTAAAGGCAGAATTCTAATTGATTTTGGTCTCGTTCAAGCTGAACATTGGAATTGTACTTTTGCATGCAATGAAATTTCAAATTTAGATTGAAAGTTCACATGAAAAATCCATATAAATTTTCTCATTCCTGAATTTTGTAGAGGAGAGTGGGGTAACGTGGGCCACTCTAAATGTATGGTTGCGTTTATTTCAATTTTTTTTTGAAGTACAATTTGTTCAATTAGTTTTTATATTTATTTACAACTAGTTTATTTAAGGCCTTTTACTTTTAGAAGTTTTTTTTGTACCGAGTGTATAGTATACACTGTATACGTTAGGGAGGGGGCCGAAATAGTCAAGGCTACTAAACATATAGAATTATTTGAACAAGGGAGGGGAGGAGTTTATAGGAGAATATATAGAAACTTAACATGCATTGTTTTATTTTAAACTTGTTGTCTAAAGTGTCTAAAAAAGATCGTAGTTATTCGTTTTAATTTCTTTCATTATGCTAGAGTTCTGTCTCAATAAGGTTTACAAACAAATATATAATATAGAACTTATTTTCTACCCATTTGAATTAAAATTTGCTGCTTAACATTTTGATATAACCACTGATGAACTGATGTACAAGCTCGAACAAAAAATCTTCAGAAACTTGTGTAAAATTTATAGTGCTCTCTTTTAAAGAAGCCGTTAAAAAGTGACAAAAAACAGTGCCATCTATTGTTATTTTATCCACCAGTTATTTTATCCAGTTGAGCTTAAAATTAACAATCCAACCGAGAACTTTAGAATCTAGGCTTTTCTGAGCGGGTATTTTCACGCATCTTATCTGTTTCTATTAAGTGTTCATGCTAGTTGAAAGCAATTCAAAACAGCTTTAAGCGTAAAATTTTGATAACGCAAATCAGAAATGTGTAACGAATCTTCAACATCAATTTGCTCGAAACTCGTCAAATAGATACGACCTTTTCATAATTGACTAAGATTTTGTTATTTTGTTTTGTTTACATTTCATTTTCTTCTTGACAGTTCTCTCTGGTGTCCTTGGAGACATCTGGTGGCTCAACCAAAAAACTTAAAATTGATTCAAAATGGTCGTCGGGACTTTACACACTTTTCGAGGCTTAGCTTGTACATCAGTTCATCAGTGATATAACTTAAAACTTCTGCTCGGTTTTATTTATTTTATTTTAAACATCAAATGAGCCAAAACGTCAAAAAGTTATGTTTAGTGACGAAGATAAGTCCAAATATGGAGTAAATTAATTTTATTTTAGAAATGTTTCAGTACAATAAGGTGATGATAAAGTTAAAACTGAATATATTTGTCTTCAATTTTTTTTTAACTTTGAACTTTGGATCTAAAACTTGTTGAAATTTGTTGTTAGTTCAACAAATCACCTAATGAAAAAGTGCTGTATGCTGTTTTTTTTAGTTCAATGAACTATGTTACTTGATTATTGAGCAATTGATTCGATTCACAAATGTTGCTTGAAAAAATTTGTTTCTTTGCTTAAACTTGAAAAATGAATAATTCGATTAAAAAGAAACGAACATAGCTTTTATTGAAATTGCTTTGTTTTTAAATAACTAATACACATGCATAAAAAAATATCGCACCTGAAAAATGATGTTGTCTTTTAAAATTGACATTTCGTTTAAGTTCATCCGAAATGACTATTGGCCAACCTTCGTACATACAGGTGATGCAAATCAGATCGATTTAATGACAAATTTGGCAGATATTTTTCAAAACTTATAGAGTAAACGCATTCTGATTTGCTTAATAAATACTTTATTTTGTGTTTGCAACTAGCTCAAGCACTCTTAACAACAAAAAACTTACTTCTGTGTCCGTTTTCGTTACCATTTATTTGAATCATAAATATATTCTTCACCTTAATAAAATCGCATTGGTTTTTGCCACTGTATTCATTCGCAAGCTTCAAAATGAACCATCTGAGCTGTCATAGAACAAGCAAAGAAAAAATGGAGTTTGCGAAAAAGGTATTTTTTGTTAATTTTTACTTTTATTCATAATGTTAATTCTCAGCATGTTTAATTTATTTCAACAGCTTACTCAAGATCAGGGCAAGTTCCAGACGACGTTGGCCATATTGACTCCCGGCCACCACTCACAAATATGCTTCCCAGAGCTAAACCAAATGCAGCAACTAGATGAAGTACGGTGGCAGTAAACCATTGCATTACCCAGGAATAAAACCATGGCCACGGTGCTGCCGGACAACACCGTGGAAGACGTCATGTACCAAATAAGAAAAAGTGAATGGAACCGGTTCGTTCCAGACACCAGGAAGTAGCAGCAAACTCTTCAGAATAGCCCACAAAGCTTTTGTAAGGTGGTTAGTTTGTCAATGAAGCTGTTAAGGAAAAATGAATTTCATAAAGTCTAAATCCGAAATTTATTTCATTTAGCTGCAGGATTTGTGTTTTTGAATTAAATAACCTAAACCGTCTTGAATTTAAATTTACAATTATCGGTAAGGATTCCAAAAAATTCCAAATTTCCTTTCTTAAAATCGATTATCAAAGGAACATAATTTCGAGATAAAAACTTAGAAACAGAATTGTAATTAGGGTCACAAAATTTATTTTCAACTCAAATATCTAGAACTGAAAAATTCTGTGTTTATAATAAGAAAAGCTTTTTAAATTGCTTATAAGATAAAAATTTCTAATTTTATTTCCGGATTTCTAAAATAAAATTGTGGTATTTTTTAAACATTTTTCATCTAAAAAAGTTTAGTAAGTTCCTGTTGAAAGCTTCATTTAAATTGTGTCATATTTAAACAAAATGTTATTTTTTCCTACCAAGTCACCTGCGAAATAGGTTGCGACCCCAAAAGTCGCTTGCCACCGACTTGAGTCACGCCATTCGCCTCTGAGAATACGGTGACAGTAAAAAAAGTTCATTCAAGTCACCTAAAGTTCATTCAAGTCACGGCATTCGCCTGCTAGAGTACGGTGACTCTAAAAAACCAAGTCACTTCACGTCACTCGCCTCGCAGAATAAGGCCCAAGATGAGCCCACTTACTTTGTGAGTGACTCATATCAGTGGATTTCCTTTTGGGTGTTGTTGCAATCCTCCATTCTCTCTTGTTCAGAAAATTCGCAGAGAGTCTTGGTAAACCTGCTCACCTTATCTCCCACATCAGTCTGCCGATCGATCGCTTGTTTTGATGATGTCAGGGTAGTCATCTTCAGCTGCAGATCCGGTGGCGTGTGCACGGCCACCAGGTTTTGAACAACTCAAGAGAAAAGCCTAATAGCGTTTCAACCATGTTAGCCGAGCTAAATGGGAGAGCCGAGTGCATTCCGTTGAGTTGGTGACTGTTTCCTCCCGAGTTCCCGTTTTTGTTTTGCGGGCAGTTAGCTTTAAGATGACCCTCATTCTTACAAATGAAGTATTTCTGCTTGATCCCTCGTAGTAAATACGCCCTCTCCGATTCTCGACCGGTGTTGCGAGCTTCGAGATGTCCTCCACCAATCCCTCGTCACAGACCATTTGATGAATTGCTCCGGAATCCACCACGAAGTGAACACGCCTTTCGCCATTCGTAGTAGCATTGGTTGCAACCTTCGCCTGATCGATGGCCTTATTTCGGGTTCCGCCAAACTGCGGAGGAGCCAACTTCAGAATTCCGTCTGCCTGCGGAGGTGCAACCTTCGAAGTTGTGCTCGCCATCGAGATTCTGCTTGCCTGTGGGGTTGCCACGTTTGCAATCGTAACTCCCAGCTGCTTGCGACCTACCGGTGGCTCACTTTGATGTTGTGCTGGTATTTTTGAGGAGCTCAGAATCCAAGAACAACTTTTGATATCGACGAACAATCTTGAGATCTCTTTCTATGGCGGCAGAAGAGCCAGCGCACCCTGGATGTGACTGTGGCCTGGCGGTATTGCTAGCAGGAACGAGTGGACCTTCTCGCCTTTGCTCAGGTTCGCTACCATCCGGTACATCTCCCGTATGATGAGGTCGTATGTGTATGTTGATAATCCACCATGGGTGCACGGATTCACCGCAGTTTGACCAAAGTATGGATTAAAATATATTATATAGACAACAAAACTCCATACCCGGCACCATGGCTTCGTGTAAGCTGTTATGAAATGAATGTAGTAAGATGTGTTTATGTACGTATATTTGGAAGAATGAGTCAATCAGGTACAAAACCAGTTAAAAATGAATAACATATTTAATGTCACACATTTACTACAGGTATTCCGGCATCCGTGTATATACCTGGCCAGCTGGCAACTGATTGATCATTCGAATTTATACAGTTATACGGGAAAAATACATCTTACCCATCAGCTACCAACAGAACTAGAACCTTACAGCCGAACCCAGGATTCAAAAATTATCCACTTAGAAACGTTGGCCAGGAACACACTACTTTTATAAGTATTATTTTATATTTTTTCTGCTATCTACACTTCCCTCTTACCTCATCACTGTTTAATTCACTCAATTTATTTTGAATATTACTCATGCTCTTCTTTTTCTTCTTTCAATTTTTACCTTCTTTTTGCTTCACCGCACTAGTTATACAAACTTTTTTCTCTCACATCCTTCCCATTGCATACACTTCCATTTTTGTGTTTCCTCAATCAGCGTAAATTTTTCTTTTGAGGTAAATTTATTGCATACATTTATAGCATGAACAAAACATTATGCATCATAATTAACCAAAGGAAGAACTTTCTTGTTAACTCCACTAACTTCCGGGACGCCATTCGTATATTTACCAACCTTGCATCCCTCCATGAAAACTCTCCTCCTTCAGTTCATCTTACCATTAGTATTTCTTTCACATGTTCTCCTATTTGATCACCCGTATGATGAGGTCGTACTCATAAAAAAAAAGTTAAAACAGTGCATCAAACCTCTTCATAGGGATATTGTTCAGTCGCCCTCGCATTGCGATGACCGCACTCGTACTCTTCACAAGGTAGAGTCGCAGAGGATGTCCATGGCATGGCATTTATAAAATTAACCCCAACAATCTTGTTCAGGATACCGTTGTTGATGACTACAACTGGCAAGCTTGTCCAACGCGGCTTTCTGCTCGAAGTCCTCCAACGGCAGCGAGTCCCCCTCCTTCATCAGAATCCGGACCAGAATGTGGGTCAACCTGGCCGGGCAAACTCGGATAAATCTAAAGAATTTGACAACTTTAATCATGAAGCAATCGATTTAGCATTTCTTTTAAAACTGTCAATTGATATTATGTTTCCAGCTTGAACCAGGTGGCCCCATCTCTAACTTCCGCCGAGACAACGTCGTACCCTACATTTACGGGATCAACACACTAGGAAGCGATTGTGGTGGAACAGGAAACCTTCTGGTTGCAACCCGCGTTTCATCATTCTACTCCTGGATCGAGAGTGTTGTGCTGAACAAAACCGATGAGCCCGCTCCAACGACGGAACCACGCTTCGGTAACATGGGAGATGAAGAGGTTCCAACTCCAACGGAAGACGACTCTGTGAATGAAGTGTTTACGCCTGGCGGAAAAGTAAAAATGCGCAGCGACGTACCCTACGAAGACGATCTCGGTAAGCTGCTTCTACATTTATCGATGTTTGTCGCTACACTCATTTCATTTGTACATATTAGTATCGTTTGTGCTTCCGGGGCTCATTTCTGGAGACAGTCGACTGACACCGTACGGAGACCAGCTCGTTCCAGGAGGCATCCAGCAGCTGGCAACCGCTTCAGGTAAAATTGTTGAAAAATTAGCTAGAAGAGAACTTTGATAATTTCGTTTTAATTTCAAACAGTTCATCCACGTTTTGGGGAAGACGACGATCTACCGATAACAGTGACAATCTATGGAGCACAACTCTCCTATCTACCAACTAGTACAAATGAAATTTTGAGTATTTTGAAAGGCATTCCCATGATGTCACCTGCTATTGGTAACAGAATTAATAACAATTCAACCGATGAATCCAAATCAACGGCAGACATATTGGCTCACTTAATCCCTAAACCTACCGTAATACCACCTACTAGTACAACTACTAGCACAACTACTTCTACTACGACGACTGCATCCACAACTACAACAACGACTATGGTAGGACCAACTCAAGTCAGCTTATGGCCTCAGGTACCAACACTAGCTCCATCTCAAAGCAATTCGTTCTACTACTACCCAAAACCATCTCAAATGCCACCACAAGTCCTTCAAAATCCCTACCTTCCTGGAGTGCCTCTGTTCCAATCAGACATTCCTTCAACGGTTGCATCTCTGAGGCCAGCTTCTCCAATACCGTCAAAAGCGGCCAGCTCTTCATTCAGTCTAGTCCGATCGATAGAACTCTATCGTGATGGTACCTGTAGTCTAAGTTCTGGTCAACCGGGAATATGTATGCACTGGACCCAATGTCAACTGACTGCCTTAACTCCACTGGAAGCTTTCAACGGTGGTTGGTCCTATTGCTATCGGGATCTACTGGAAGTTTGTTGTCCAATGAGTGGTGTATCTAGAATCAATTCTAAGCTTCTCGGATAGTCCTAGTCAAGTTTGTAGGGTGTCGTTGAAGTTTTGCTCATGTCTGTGGAGAAACGTGCAGAAAATAATAAAAAAACATACCCCGTTAGAGCACGTAACATAGTTTTAAGAATAACAATTTGTAACTAAGTACCTAAATGTAATAAAATTTTGATTAAATTCTAAATTCACTACATTTATGTGAAAGCCCTTAGACACATTTTTTTTTTATTTTATTTTGTCTTTTATCTTAATTTATTAAGATTTGGGATGTTGAAATTACATCAGAATAAAGTATTCATTAAAAATAGACAAAAATTAGTAACAGCAATCAAGCAACATTTTCGACTTGCTGTAAAACTTTCAGGCTAATAGGGAGGAAACCTAGGGGTTAGATGTCCACGAAAAGAAGAATCGTTTATAACTCGTGAATGAAGAGTGTAATCCAATAAAAAATAATTATAAATATTTATTACTGTAAAACAAGTTACACTTACGGCCTTATCGGTGTAAAGTGATGTTCTTTTTAATAAGAACATCTTAAGATTAGGGAATTTTTAATAAATAAATGATCGTTCGCACAACAAGTTTCCGCTTGTGGGATGAACCACGCTTGGCTTGCTAATGTGTGTGATGGTAGATGCAACTCTATCTGTATCTATCACTTCAGTGCAAGTTTACTCGTATTGGAAGAAAGTGGTAAATATTTTGACACTTTTAGCACATTTTGAAAATTTTACAATGCAAAACATTTTTCAAGATCTGCGGCCGTCAAATATCTTTACAATACTGTTTCTATTTCAGGCGTGTATGATAGAAAATCAACTACCTACACACTTAGAAAAATCCGTGTATTTTTACATGCAAGAGCATGGGTAGAAGGGAATCGGGTAATTACGTGTAATGATACAGCTCATTATATGCAATGAAACAGCTTATCGCATGTAATATTACTAGGTACAAAGTAAGAAAACATTCGCGTAACTTTACATGTCAAAGCATGGGTAGAAAATAATCGCGTATTTACTTGTAATGACATTGGACAAAACATGTAATTATACTTGAAATGTATGAAAATCTTTTATGCGTTTCTCAGAAGCACATGTCGGGATTGTTTATATGAAATTTACAATTTCAGCCTTAAATCACATGCAAATCAAATTGAAGTCATTTTTGGAACATTCAACCGAGATAGACGAGTGCAAC
>NW_026597079.1:0-15132 GCF_029784155.1 Uranotaenia lowii | reverse complement strand
TTTCAGATTCAGATTTCAGATTCAGATTTCAGATTCAGATTTCAGATTCAGATTTCAGATTCAGATTTCAGATTCAGATTTCAGATTCAGATTTCAGATTCAGATTTCAGATTCAGATTTCAGATTCAGATTTCAGATTCAGATTTCAGATTCAGATTTCAGATTCAGATTTCAGATTCAGATTTCAGATTCAGATTTCAGATTCAGATTTCAGATTCAGATTTCAGATTCAGATTTCAGGTTCAGATTTCAGGTTCAGATTTCAGATTCAGATTTCAGATTCAGATTTCAGATTCAGATTTCAGATTCAGATTTCAGATTCAGATTTCAGATTCAGATTTCAGATTCAGATTTCAGATTCAGATTTCAGATTCAGATTTCAGATTCAGATTTCAGATTCAGATTTCAGATTCAGATTTCAGATTCAGATTTCAGATTCAGATTTCAGATTCAGATTTCAGATTCAGATTTCAGATTCAGATTTCAGATTCAGATTTCAGATTCAGATTTCTGATTCAGATTTCAGATTCAGATTTCAGATTCAGATTTCAGATTCAGATTTCAGATTTCAGATTCAGATTTCATATTCAAATTTCAGATTCAGATTTCAGATTCAGATTTCAGATTCAGATTTCAGATTCAGATTTCAGATTCAGATTTCAGATTCAGATTTCAGATTCGGATTTCAGATTCAGATTTCAGATTCAGATTTCAGATTCAGATTTCAGATTCAGATTTCAGATTCAGATTTCAGATTCAGATTTCAGATTCAGATTTCAGATTCAGATTTCAGATTCAGATTTCAGATTCAGATTTCAGATTCAGATTTCAGATTCAGATTTCAGATTCAGATTTCAGATTCAGATTTCAGATTCAGATTTCAGATTCAGATTTCAGATTCAGATTTCAGATTCAGATTTCAGATTCAGATTTCAGATTCAGATTTCAGATTCAGATTTCAGATTCAGATTTCAGATTCAGATTTCAGATTCAGATTTCAGATTCAGATTTCAGATTCAGATTTCAGATTCAGATTTCAGATTCAGATTTCAGATTCAGATTTCAGATTCAGATTTCAGATTCAGATTTCAGATTCAGATTTCAGATTCAGATTTCAGATTCAGATTTCAGATTCAGATTTCAGATTCAGATTTCAGATTCAGATTTCAGGTTCAGATTTCAGATTCAGATTTCAGATTCAGATTTCAGATTCAGATTTCAGATTCAGATTTCAGATTCAGATTTCAGATTCAGATTTCAGATTCAGATTTCAGATTCAGATTTCAGATTCAGATTTCAGATTCAGATTTCAGATTCAGATTTCAGATTCAGATTTCAGATTCAGATTTCAGATTCAGATTTCAGATTCAGATTTCAGATTCAGATTTCAGATTCAGATTTCAGATTCAGATTTCAGATTCAGATTTCAGATTCAGATTTCAGATTCAGATTTCAGATTCAGATTTCAGATTCAGATTTCAGATTCAGATTTCAGATTCAGATTTCAGATTCAGATTTCAGATTCAGATTTCAGATTCAGATTTCAGATTCAGATTTCAGATTTCAGATTCAGATTTCAGATTCAGATTTCAGATTCAGATTTCAGATTCAGATTTCAGATTCAGATTTCAGATTCAGATTTCAGATTCAGATTTCAGATTCAGATTTCAGATTCAGATTTCAGATTCGGATTTCAGATTCAGATTTCAGATTCAGATTTCAGATTCAGATTTCAGATTCAGATTTCAGATTCAGATTTCAGATTCAGATTTCAGATTCAGATTTCAGATTCAGATTTCAGATTCAGATTTCAGATTCAGATTTCAGATTCAGATTTCAGATTCAGATTTCAGATTCAGATTTCAGATTCAGATTTCAGATTCAGATTTCAGATTCAGATTTCAGATTCAGATTTCAGATTCAGATTTCAGATTCAGATTTCAGATTCAGATTTCAGATTCAGATTTCAGATTCAGATTTCAGATTCAGATTTCAGATTCAGATTTCAGATTCAGATTTCAGATTCAGATTTCAGATTCAGATTTCAGATTCAGATTTCAGATTCAGATTTCAGATTCAGATTTCAGATTCAGATTTCAGATTCAGATTTCAGATTCAGATTTCAGATTCAGATTTCAGATTCAGATTTCAGATTCAGATTTCAGATTCAGATTTCAGATTCAGATTTCAGATTCAGATTTCAGATTCAGATTTCAGATTCAGATTTCAGATTCAGATTTCAGATTCAGATTTCAGATTCAGATTTCAGATTTCAGATTTCAGATTCAGATTTCAGATTCAGATTTCAGATTCAGATTTCAGATTCAGATTTCAGATTCAGATTTCAGATTCAGATTTCAGATTCAGATTTCAGATTCAGATTTCAGATTCAGATTTCAGATTCAGATTTCAGATTCAGATTTCAGATTCAGATTTCAGATTCAGATTTCAGATTCAGATTTCAGATTCAGATTTCAGATTCAGATTTCAGATTCAGATTTCAGATTCAGATTTCAGATTCAGATTTCAGATTCAGATTTCAGATTCAGATTTCAGATTCAGATTTCAGATTCAGATTTCAGATTCAGATTTCAGATTCAGATTTCAGATTCAGATTTCAGATTCAGATTTCAGATTCAGATTTCAGATTCAGATTTCAGATTCAGATTTCAGATTCAGATTTCAGATTCAGATTTCAGATTCAGATTTCAGATTCAGATTTCAGATTCAGATTTCAGATTCAGATTTCAGATTCAGATTTCAGATTCAGATTTCAGATTCAGATTTCAGATTCAGATTTCAGATTCAGATTTCAGATTCAGATTTCAGATTCAGATTTCAGATTCAGATTTCAGATTCAGATTTCAGATTCAGATTTCAGATTCAGATTTCAGATTTCAGATTTCAGATTCAGATTTCAGATTCAGATTTCAGATTCAGATTTCAGATTCAGATTTCAGATTCAGATTTCAGATTCAGATTTCAGATTCAGATTTCAGATTCAGATTTCAGATTCAGATTTCAGATTCAGATTTCAGATTCAGATTTCAGATTCAGATTTCAGATTCAGATTTCAGATTTCAGATTTCAGATTCAGATTTCAGATTTCAGATTTCAGATTCAGATTTCAGATTCAGATTTCAGATTCAGATTTCAGATTCAGATTTCAGATTCAGATTTCAGATTCAGATTTCAGATTCAGATTTCAGATTCAGATTTCAGATTCAGATTTCAGATTCAGATTTCAGATTCAGATTTCAGATTCAGATTTCAGATTCAGACTTCAGATTCAGATTTCAGATTCAGATTTCAGATTCAGATTTCAGATTCAGATTTCAGATTCAGATTTCAGATTTCAGATTCAGATTCAGATTTCAGATTTCAGATTCAGATTTCAGATTCAGATTTCAGATTCAGATTTCAGATTCAGATTTCAGATTCAGATTTCAGATTCAGATTTCAGATTCAGATTTCAGATTCAGATTTCAGATTCAGATTTCAGATTCAGATTTCAGATTCAGATTTCAGATTCAGATTTCAGATTCAGATTTCAGATTCAGATTTCAGATTCAGATTTCAGATTCAGATTTCAGATTCAGATTTCAGATTCAGATTTCAGATTCAGATTTCAGATTCAGATTTCAGATTCAGATTTCAGATTCAGATTTCAGATTCAGATTTCAGATTCAGATTTCAGATTCAGATTTCAGATTCAGATTTCAGATTCAGATTTCAGATTCAGATTTCAGATTCAGATTTCAGATTCAGATTTCAGATTCAGATTTCAGATTCAGATTTCAGATTCAGATTTCAGATTCAGATTTCAGATTCAGACTTCAGATTCAGATTTCAGATTCAGATTTCAGATTCAGATTTCAGATTCAGATTCAGATCTCAGATTTCAGATTTAGATTCAGATTTCAGATTTCAGATTCAGATTTCAGATTCAGATTTCAGATTCAGATTTCAGATTCAGATTTCAAATTCAGATTTCAGATTCAGATTTCAGATTCAGATTTCAGATTCAGATTTCAGATTCAGATTTCAGATTCAGATTTCAGATTCAGATTTCAGATTCAGATTTCAGATTCAGATTTCAGATTCAGATTTCAGATTCAGATTTCAGATTCAGATTTCAGATTCAGATTTCAGATTCAGATTTCAGATTCAGATTTCAGATTCAGATTTCAGATTTCAGATTCAGATTTCAGATTCAGATTTCAGATTCAGATTTCAGATTCAGATTTCAGATTCAGATTTCAGATTCAGATTTCAGATTCAGATTTCAGATTCAGATTTCAGATTCAGATTTCAGATTCAGATTTCAGATTCAGATTTCAGATTCAGATTTCAGATTCAGATTTCAGATTCAGATTTCAGATTCAGATTTCAGATTCAGATTTCAGATTCAGATTTCAGATTCAGATTTCAGATTCAGATTTCAGATTCAGATTTCAGATTCAGATTTCAGATTCAGATTTCAGATTCAGATTCAGATTTCAGATTCAGATTTCAAATTCAGATTTCAGATTCAGATTTCAGATTCAGATTTCAGATTCAGATTTCAGATTCAGATTTCAGATTCAGATTTCAGATTCAGATTTCAGATTCAGATTTCAGATTCAGATTTCAGATTCAGATTTCAGATTCAGATTTCAGATTCAGATTTCAGATTCAGATTTCAGATTCAGATTTCAGATTCAGATTTCAGATTCAGATTTCAGATTCAGATTTCAGATTCAGATTTCAGATTCAGATTTCAGATTCAGATTTCAGATTCAGATTTCAGATTCAGATTTCAGATTCAGATTTCAGATTCAGATTTCAGATTCAGATTTCAGATTCAGATTTCAGATTCAGATTTCAGATTCAGATTTCAGATTCAGATTTCAGATTCAGATTTCAGATTCAGATTTCAGATTCAGATTTCAGATTCAGATTTCAGATTCAGATTTCAGATTCAGATTTCAGATTCAGATTTCAGATTCAGATTTCAGATTCAGATTTCAGAGTCA
Organism: Uranotaenia lowii; assembly: GCF_029784155.1. Classification (NCBI taxonomy): domain Eukaryota; kingdom Metazoa; phylum Arthropoda; class Insecta; order Diptera; family Culicidae; genus Uranotaenia; species Uranotaenia lowii. Next base: position 10,117 of record NW_026597079.1, on the reverse strand, counting down.
GATTCAGATTTCAGATTCAGATTCAGATTTCAGATTCAGATTCAGATTCAGATTCAGATTCAGATTTCAGATTTCAGATTCAGATTTCAGATTCAGATTTCAGATTCAGATTTCAGATTCAGATTTCAGAATCAGATTTCAGATTCAGTTTTCAGATTCTGATTTCAGATTCTGATTTCAGATTCAGATCTCAGATTCAGATTTCAGATTCAGATTTCAGATTCAGATTTCAGATTCAGATTTCAGATTTCAGATTCAGATTTCAGATTTCAGATTCAGATTTCAGATTCTGATTTCAGATTCAGATTTCAGATTCAGATTTCAGATTCAGATTTCAGATTCAGATTTCAGATTCAGATTTCAGATTCAGATTTCAGATTCAGATTTCAGATTCAGATTTCAGATTCAGATTTCAGATTCAGATTTCAGATTCAGATTTCAGATTCAGATTTCAGATTCAGATTTCAGATTCAGATTTCAGATTCAGATTTCAGATTCAGATTTCAGATTCAGATTTCAGATTCAGATTTCAGATTCAGATTTCAGATTCAGATTTCAGATTCAGATTTCAGATTCAGATTTCAGATTCAGATTTCAGATTCAGATTTCAGATTCAGATTTCAGATTCAGATTTCAGATTCAGATTTCAGATTCAGATTTCAGATTCAGATTTCAGATTCAGATTTCAGATTCAGATTTCAGATTCAGATTTCAGATTCAGATTTCAGATTCAGATTTCAGATTCAGATTTCAGATTCAGATTTCAGATTCAGATTTCAGATTCAGATTTCAGATTCAGATTTCAGATTCAGATTTCAGATTCAGATTTCAGATTCAGATTTCAGATTCAGATTTCAGATTCAGATTTCAGATTCAGATTTCAGATTCAGATTTCAGATTCAGATTTCAGATTCAGATTTCAGATTCAGATTTCAGATTCAGATTTCAGATTCAGATTTCAGATTCAGATTTCAGATTCAGATTTCAGATTCAGATTTCAGATTCAGATTTCAGATTTCAGATTTCAGATTCAGATTTCAGATTCAGATTTCAGAGTCAGATTCAGATTTCAGATTCAGATTCAGATTTCAGATTCAGATTCAGATTCAGATTTCAGATTCAGATTTCAGATTCAGATTTCAGATTCAGATTTCAGAATCAGATTTCAGATTCAGATTCTGATTTCAGATTCTGATTTCAGATTCTGATTTCAGATTCTGATTTCAGATTCAGATTTCAGATTCAGATTTCAGATTCAGATTTCAGATTCAGATTTCAGATTCAGATTTCAGATTCAGATTTCAGATTCAGATTTCAGATTCAGATTTCAGATTCAGATTTCAGATTCAGATTTCAGATTCAGATTTCAGATTCAGATTTCAGATTCAGATTTCAGATTCAGATTTCAGATTCAGATTTCAGATTCAGATTTCAGATTCAGATTTCAGATTCAGATTTCAGATTCAGATTTCAGATTCAGATTTCAGATTCAGATTTCAGATTCAGATTTCAGATTCAGATTTCAGATTCAGATTTCAGATTCAGATTTCAGATTCAGATTTCAGATTCAGATTTCAGATTCAGATTTCAGATTCAGATTTCAGATTCAGATTTCAGATTCAGACTTCAGATTCAGATTTCAGATTCAGATTTCAGATTCAGATTTCAGATTCGGATTTCAGATTCAGATTTCAGATTCAGATTTCAGATTTAGATTTCAGATTCAGATTTCAGATTCAGATTTCAGATTCAGATTTCAGATTCAGATTTCAGATTCAGATTTCAGATTCAGATTTCAGATTCAGATTTCAGATTCAGATTTCAGATTCAGATTTCAGATTCAGACTTCAGATTCAGATTTCAGATTCAGATTTCAGATTCAGATTTCAGATTCAGATTTCAGATTCGGATTCAGATTCAGATTTCAGATTCAGATTTCAGATTTAGATTTCAGATTCAGATTTCAGATTCAGATATCAGATTCAGATTTCAGATTCAGATTTCAGATTCAGATTTCAGATTCAGATTTCAGATTCAGATTTCAGATTCAGATTTCAGATTCAGATTTCAGATTCAGATTTCAGATTCAGATTTCAGATTCAGATTTCAGATTCAGATTTCAGATTCAGATTTCAGATTCAGATTTCAGATTCAGATTTCAGATTCAGATTTCAGATTCAGATTTCAGATTCAGATTTCAGATTCAGATTTCAGATTCAGATTTCAGATTCAGATTTCAGATTCAGATTTCAGATTCAGATTTCAGATTCAGATTTCAGATTCAGATTTCAGATTCAGATTTCAGATTCAGATTTCAGATTCAGATTTCAGATTCAGATTTCAGATTCAGATTTCAGATTCAGATTTCAGATTCAGATTTCAGATTCAGATTTCAGATTCAGATTTCAGATTCAGATTTCAGATTCAGATTTCAGATTCAGATTTCAGATTCAGATTTCAGATTCAGATTTCAGATTCAGATTTCAGATTCAGATTTCAGATTCAGATTTCAGATTCAGATTTCAGATTCAGATTTCAGATTCAGATTTCAGATTCAGATTTCAGATTCAGATTTCAGATTCAGATTTCAGATTCAGATTTCAGATTCAGATTTCAGATTCAGATTTCAGATTCAGATTTCAGATTCAGATTTCAGATTCAGATTTCAGATTCAGATTTCAGATTCAGATTTCAGATTCAGATTTCAGATTCAGATTTCAGATTTCAGATTCAGATTTCAGATTTCAGATTCAGATTTCAGATTCAGATTTCAGATTCAGATTTCAGATTCAGATTTCAGATTCAGATTTCAGATTCAGACTTCAGATTCAGATTTCAGATTCAGATTTCAGATTCAGATTTCAGATTCAGATTTCAGATTCAGATTTCAGATTTCAGATTTCAGATTCAGATTTCAGATTCAGATTTCAGATTCAGATTTCAGATTCAGATTTCAGATTCAGATTTCAGATTCAGATTTCAGATTCAGATTTCAGATTCAGATTTCAGATTCAGATTTCAGATTCAGATTTCAGATTCAGATTTCAGATTCAGATTTCAGATTCAGATTTCAGATTCAGATTTCAGATTCAGATTTCAGATTCAGATTTCAGATTCAGATTTCAGATTCAGATTTCAGATTCAGATTTCAGATTCAGATTTCAGATTCAGATTTCAGATTCAGATTTCAGATTCAGATTTCAGATTCAGATTTCAGATTCAGATTTCAGATTCAGATTTCAGATTCAGATTTCAGATTCAGATTTCAGATTCAGATTTCAGATTCAGATTTCAGATTCAGATTTCAGATTCAGATTTCAGATTCAGATTTCAGATTCAGATTTCAGATTCAGATTTCAGATTCAGATTTCAGATTCAGATTTCAGATTCAGATTTCAGATTCAGATTTCAGATTCAGATTTCTGATTCAGATTTCAGATTCAGATTTCAGATTCAGATTTCAGATTCAGATTGTCAGATTCAGATTTCAGATTCAGATTTCATATTCAATTTCAGATTCAGATTTCAGATTCAGATTTCAGATTCAGATTTCAGATTCAGATTTCAGATTCAGATTCAGATTCAGATTTCAGATTCGGATTTCAGATTCAGATTTCAGATTCAGATTTCAGATTCAGATTTCAGATTCAGATTTCAGATTCAGATTTCAGATTCAGATTTCAGATTCAGATTTCAGATTCAGATTTCAGATTCAGATTTCAGATTCAGATTTCAGATTCAGATTTCAGATTCAGATTTCAGATTCAGATTTCAGATTCAGATTTCAGATTCAGATTTCAGATTCAGATTTCAGATTCAGATTTCAGATTCAGATTTCAGATTCAGATTTCAGATTCAGATTTCAGATTCAGATTTCAGATTCAGATTTCAGATTCAGATTTCAGATTCAGATTTCAGATTCAGATTTCAGATTCAGATTTCAGATTCAGATTTCAGATTCAGATTTCAGATTCAGATTTCAGATTCAGATTTCAGATTCAGATTTCAGATTCAGATTTCAGATTCAGATTTCAGATTCAGATTTCAGATTCAGATTTCAGATTCAGATTTCAGATTCAGATTTCAGATTCAGATTTCAGATTCAGATTTCAGATTCAGATTTCAGATTCAGATTTCAGATTCAGATTTCAGGTTCAGATTTCAGATTCAGATTTCAGATTCAGATTTCAGATTCAGATTTCAGATTCAGATTTCAGATTCAGATTTCAGATTCAGATTTCAGATTCAGATTTCAGATTCAGATTTCAGATTCAGATTTCAGATTCAGATTTCAGATTCAGATTTCAGATTCAGATTTCAGATTCAGATTTCAGATTCAGATTTCAGATTCAGATTTCAGATTCAGATTTCAGATTCAGATTTCAGATTCAGATTTCAGATTCAGATTTCAGATTCAGATTTCAGATTCAGATTTCAGATTCAGATTTCAGATTCAGATTTCAGATTCAGATTTCAGATTCAGATTTCAGATTCAGATTCAGATTCAGATTTCAGATTCAGATTTCAGATTCAGATTTCAGATTCAGATTTCAGATTCAGATTTCAGATTCAGATTTCAGATTTCAGATTCAGATTTCAGATTCAGATTTCAGATTCAGATTTCAGATTCAGATTTCAGATTCAGATTTCAGATTCAGATTTCAGATTCAGATTTCAGATTCAGATTTCAGATTCAGATTTCAGATTCAGATTTCAGATTCAGATTTCAGATTCAGATTTCAGATTCAGATTTCAGATTCAGATTTCAGATTCAGATTTCAGATTCAGATTTCAGATTCAGATTTCAGATTCAGATTTCAGATTCAGATTTCAGATTCAGATTTCAGATTCAGATTTCAGATTCAGATTTCAGATTCAGATTTCAGATTCAGATTTCAGATTCAGATTTCAGATTCAGATTTCAGATTCAGATTTCAGATTCAGATTTCAGATTCAGATTTCAGATTCAGATTCAGATTCAGATTTCAGATTCAGATTTCAGATTCAGATTTCAGATTCAGATTTCAGATTCAGATTTCAGATTCAGATTTCAGATTCAGATTTCAGATTCAGATTTCAGATTCAGATTTCAGATTCAGATTTCAGATTCAGATTTCAGATTCAGATTTCAGATTCAGATTTCAGATTCAGATTTCAGATTCAGATTTCAGATTCAGATTTCAGATTCAGATTTCAGATTCAGATTTCAGATTCAGATTTCAGATTCAGATTTCAGATTCAGATTTCAGATTCAGATTTCAGATTCAGATTTCAGATTCAGATTTCAGATTCAGATTTCAGATTCAGATTTCAGATTCAGATTTCAGATTCAGATTTCAGATTCAGATTTCAGATTCAGATTTCAGATTCAGATTTCAGATTCAGATTTCAGATTCAGATTTCAGATTCAGATTTCAGATTCAGATTTCAGATTCAGATTTCAGATTCAGATTTCAGATTCAGATTTCAGATTCAGATTTCAGATTCAGATTTCAGATTCAGATTTCAGATTCAGATTTCAGATTCAGATTTCAGATTCAGATTTCAGATTCAGATTTCAGATTCAGATTTCAGATTCAGATTTCAGATTCAGATTTCAGATTCAGATTTCAGATTCAGATTTCAGATTCAGATTTCAGATTCAGATTTCAGATTCAGATTTCAGATTCAGATTTCAGATTCAGATTTCAGATTCAGATTTCAGATTCAGATTTCAGATTCAGATTTCAGATTCAGATTTCAGATTCAGATTTCAGATTCAGATTTCAGATTCAGATTTCAGATTCAGATTTCAGATTCAGATTTCAGATTCAGATTTCAGATTCAGATTTCAGATTTCAGATTTCAGATTCAGATTTCAGATTCAGATTTCAGATTCAGATTTCAGATTCAGATTTCAGATTCAGATTTCAGATTCAGATTTCAGATTCAGATTTCAGATTCAGATTTCAGATTCAGATTTCAGATTCAGATTTCAGATTCAGATTTCAGATTCAGATTTCAGATTCAGATTTCAGATTCAGATTTCAGATTCAGATTTCAGATTCAGATTTCAGATTCAGATTTCAGATTCAGATTTCAGATTCAGATTTTCAGATTCAGATTTCAGATTCAGATTTCAGATTCAGATTCAGATTCAGATTCAGATTCAGATTCAGATTTCAGATTCAGATTTCAGATTCAGATTTCAGATTCAGATTTCAGATTCAGATTTCAGATTCAGACTTCAGATTCAGATTTCAGATTCAGATTTCAGATTCAGATTTCAGATTCAGATTTCAGATTCAGATTTCAGATTTCAGATTCAGATTCAGATTTCAGATTTCAGATTCAGATTTCAGATTCAGATTTCAGATTCAGATTTCAGATTCAGATTTCAGATTCAGATTTCAGATTCAGATTTCAGATTCAGATTTCAGATTCAGATTTCAGATTCAGATTTCAGATTCAGATTTCAGATTCAGATTTCAGATTCAGATTTCAGATTCAGATTTCAGATTCAGATTTCAGATTCAGATTTCAGATTCAGATTTCAGATTCAGATTTCAGATTCAGATTTCAGATTCAGATTTCAGATTCAGATTTCAGATTCAGATTTCAGATTCAGATTTCAGATTCAGATTTCAGATTCAGATTTCAGATTCAGATTTCAGATTCAGATTTCAGATTCAGATTTCAGATTCAGACTTCAGATTCAGATTTCAGATTCAGATTTCAGATTCAGATTTCAGATTCAGATTCAGATCTCAGATTTCAGATTTAGATTCAGATTTCAGATTTCAGATTCAGATTTCAGATTCAGATTTCAGATTCAGATTTCAGATCAGATTTCAAATTCAGATTTCAGATTCAGATTTCAGATTCAGATTTCAGATTCAGATTTCAGATTCAGATTTCAGATTCAGATTTCAGATTCAGATTTCAGATTCAGATTTCAGATTCAGATTTCAGATTCAGATTTCAGATTCAGATTTCAGATTCAGATTTCAGATTCAGATTTCAGATTCAGATTTCAGATTTCAGATTCAGATTTCAGATTCAGATTTCAGATTCAGATTTCAGATTCAGATTTCAGATTCAGATTTCAGATTCAGATTTCAGATTCAGATTTCAGATTCAGATTCAGATTCAGATTTCAGATTCAGATTCAGATTCAGATTTCAGATTCAGATTTCAGATTCAGATTTCAGATTCAGATTTCAGATTCAGATTTCAGATTCAGATTTCAGATTCAGATTTCAGATTCAGATTTCAGATTCAGATTTCAGATTCAGATTTCAGATTCAGATTTCAGATTCAGATTTCAGATTCAGATTTCAGATTCAGATTCAGATTTCAGATTCAGATTTCAAATTCAGATTTCAGATTCAGATTTCAGATTCAGATTCAGATTCAGATTTCAGATTCAGATTTCAGATTCAGATTCAGATTCAGATTTCAGATTCAGATTTCAGATTCAGATTTCAGATTCAGATTTCAGATTCAGATTTCAGATTCAGATTTCAGATTCAGATTTCAGATTCAGATTTCAGATTCAGATTTCAGATTCAGATTTCAGATTCAGATTTCAGATTCAGATTTCAGATTCAGATTTCAGATTCAGATTTCAGATTCAGATTTCAGATTCAGATTTCAGATTCAGATTTCAGATTCAGATTTCAGATTCAGATTTCAGATTCAGATTTCAGATTCAGATTTCAGATTCAGATTTCAGATTCAGATTTCAGATTCAGATTTCAGATTCAGATTTCAGATTCAGATTTCAGATTCAGATTTCAGATTCAGATTCAGATTCAGATTTCAGATTCAGATTTCAGATTCAGATTTCAGATTCAGATTTCAGATTCAGATTTCAGATTCAGATTTCAGAGTCAGATTCAGATTTCAGATTCAGATTCAGATTTCAGATTCAGATTCAGATTCAGATTCAGATTCAGATTTCAGATTTCAGATTCAGATTTCAGATTCAGATTTCAGATTCAGATTTCAGATTCAGATTCAGAATCAGATTTCAGATTCAGTTTTCAGATTCTGATTCAGATTCTGATTTCAGATTCAGATCTCAGATTCAGATTTCAGATTCAGATTTCAGATTCAGATTTCAGATTCAGATTTCAGATTTCAGATTCAGATTTCAGATTTCAGATTCAGATTTCAGATTCTGATTTCAGATTCAGATTTCAGATTCAGATTTCAGATTCAGATTTCAGATTCAGATTTCAGATTCAGATTTCAGATTCAGATTTCAGATTCAGATTTCAGATTCAGATTTCAGATTCAGATTTCAGATTCAGATTTCAGATTCAGATTTCAGATCAGATTTCAGATTCAGATTTCAGATTCAGATTCAGATTCAGATTTCAGATTCAGATTTCAGATTCAGATTTCAGATTCAGATTTCAGATTCAGATTTCAGATTCAGATTTCAGATTCAGATTTCAGATTCAGATTTCAGATTCAGATTTCAGATTCAGATTTCAGATTCAGATTTCAGATTCAGATTTCAGATTCAGATTTCAGATTCAGATTTCAGATTCAGATTTCAGATTCAGATTTCAGATTCAGATTTCAGATTCAGATTTCAGATTCAGATTTCAGATTCAGATTTCAGATTCAGATTTCAGATTCAGATTCAGATTCAGATTTCAGATTCAGATTTCAGATTCAGATTTCAGATTCAGATTTCAGATTCAGATTTCAGATTCAGATTTCAGATTCAGATTTCAGATTCAGATTTCAGATTCAGATTTCAGATTCAGATTTCAGATTCAGATTTCAGATTCAGATTTCAGATTCAGATTTCAGATTCAGATTTCAGATTCAGATTTCAGATTCAGATTTCAGATTCAGATTTCAGATTCAGATTTCAGATTCAGATTTCAGATTCAGATTTCAGATTCAGATTTCAGATTCAGATTTCAGATTCAGATTTCAGATTCAGATTTCAGATTCAGATTTCAGATTCAGATTTCAGATTCAGATTTCAGATTCAGATTTCAGATTCAGATTTCAGATTCAGATTTCAGATTCAGATTTCAGATTCAGATTTCAGATTCAGATTTCAGATTCAGATTTCAGATTCAGATTTCAGATTCAGATTTCAGATTCAGATTTCAGATTCAGATTTCAGATTCAGATTTCAGATTCAGATTTCAGAGTCAGATTCAGATTTCAGATTCAGATTCAGATTTCAGATTCAGATTCAGATTCAGATTTCAGATTCAGATTTCAGATTCAGATTTCAGATTCAGATTCAGATTCAGATTTCAGATTCAGATTTCAGATTCAGATTCAGATTCTGATTTCAGATTCAGATTTCAGATTCTGATTTCAGATTCAGATTTCAGATTCAGATTTCAGATTCAGATTTCAGATTCAGATTTCAGATTCAGATTTCAGATTCAGATTTCAGATTCAGATTTCAGATTCAGATTTCAGATTCAGATTTCAGATTCAGATTTCAGATTCAGATTTCAGATTCAGATTTCAGATTCAGATTTCAGATTCAGATTTCAGATTCAGATTTCAGATTCAGATTTCAGATTCAGATTTCAGATTCAGATTTCAGATTCAGATTTCAGATTCAGATTTCAGATTCAGATTTCAGATTCAGATTTCAGATTCAGATTTCAGATTCAGATTTCAGATTCAGATTTCAGATTCAGATTTCAGATTCAGATTTCAGATTCAGATTTCAGATTCAGACTTCAGATTCAGATTTCAGATTCAGATTTCAGATTCAGATTTCAGATTCGGATTTCAGATTCAGATTTCAGATTCAGATTTCAGATTTAGATTTCAGATTCAGATTTCAGATTCAGATTTCAGATTCAGATTTCAGATTCAGATTTCAGATTCAGATTTCAGATTCAGATTTCAGATTCAGATTTCAGATTCAGATTTCAGATTCAGATTTCAGATTCAGACTTCAGATTCAGATTTCAGATTCAGATTTCAGATTCAGATTTCAGATTCGGATTTCAGATTCAGATTTCAGATTCAGATTTCAGATTTAGATTTCAGATTCAGATTTCAGATTCAGATATCAGATTCAGATTTCAGATTCAGATTTCAGATTCAGATTTCAGATTCAGATTTCAGATTCAGATTTCAGATC
>NW_026597078.1:0-89849 GCF_029784155.1 Uranotaenia lowii | reverse complement strand
AATCGCCGAAAAACGCTTCTAAAGGCCAGAAATCGCATTTTAAAGTTGTGATCCCAAATTAAGCTCAGAATGACCGAAAAACGCTTCTAAAGGCCAGAAATCGCATTTTAAAGTTGTGATCCCAAATTAAGCTCAGAATCGCCGAAAAACGCTTCTAAAGGCCAGAAATCGCATTTTAAAGTTGTGATCCCAAATTAAGCTCAGAATGGCCGAAAAACGCTTCTAAAGGCCAGAAATCGTATTCTAAAGTTGTGATCCCAAATTAAGCTTAGAATCGCCGAAAAACGCTTCTAAAGGCCAGAAATCGCATTTTAAAGTTGTGATCCCAAATTAAGCTCAGAATCGCCGAAAAACGCTTCTAAAGGCCAGAAATCGCATTTTAAAGTTGTGATCCCAAATTAAGCTTAGAATCGCCGAAAAACGCTTCTAAAGGCCAGAAATCGCATTCTAAAGTTGTGATCCCAAATTAAGCTCAGAATGGCCGAAAAACGTTTCTAAAGGCCAGAAATCGCATTTTAAAGTTGTGATCCCAAATTAAGCTCAGCATTTTAAAGTTGTGATCCCAAATTAAGCTCAGAATGGCCGAAAAACGCTTCTAAAGGCCAGAAATCGCATTTTAAAGTTGTGATCCCAAATTAAGCTTAGAATGGCCGAAAAACGCTTCTAAAGGCCAGAAATCGCATTTTAAAGTTGTGATCCCAAATTAAGCTTAGAATCGCCGAAAAACGCTTCTAAAGGCCAGAAATCGCATTTTAAAGTTGTGATCCCAAATTAAGCTAAGAATCGCCGAAAAACGCTTCTAAAGGCCAGAAATCGCATTTTAAAGTTGGGATCCCAAATTAAGCTTAGAATCGACGAAAAACGCTTCTAAAGGCCAGAAATCGCATTTTAAAGTTGTGATCCCAAATTAAGCTCAGAATCGCCGAAAAACGCTTCTAAAGGCCAGAAATCGCATTTTAAAGTTGTGATCCCAAATTAAGCTCAGAATCGCCGAAAAACGCTTCTAAAGGCCAGAAATCGCATTTTAAAGTTGTGATCCCAAATTAAGCTCAGAATGGCCGAAAAACGTTTCTAAAGGCCAGAAATCGCATTTTAAAGTTGTGATCCCAAATTAAGCTCAGCATTCTAAAGTTGTGATCCCAAATTAAGCTCAGAATGGCCGAAAAACGCTTCTAAAGGCCAGAAATCGCATTCTAAAGTTGTGATCCCAAATTAAGCTTAGAATGGCCGAAAAACGCTTCTAAAGGCCAGAAATCGCATTTTAAAGTTGTGATCCCAAATTAAGCTTAGAATCGCCGAAAAACGCTTCTAAAGGCCAGAAATCGCATTTTAAAGTTGTGATCCCAAATTAAGCTCAGAATGGCCGGAAAAAAGCTTCTAAAGGCCAGAAATCGCATTTTAAAGTTGTGATCCCAAATTAAGCTTAGAATCGCCGAAAAACGCTTCTAAAGGCCAGAAATCGCATTCTAAAGTTGTGATCCCAAATTAAGCTTAGAATGGCCGAAAAACGCTTCTAAAGGCCAGAAATCGCATTTTAAAGTTGTGATCCCAAATTAAGCTTAGAATCGCCGAAAAACGCTTCTAAAGGCCAGAAATCGCATTTTAAAGTTGTGATCCCAAATTAAGCTCAGAATGGGCGAAAAACGCTTCTAAAGGCCAGAAATCGCATTCTAAAGTTGTGATCCCAAATTAAGCTCAGAATCGACCAAAAAACGCTTCTAAAGGCCAGAAATCGCATTTTAAAGTTGTGATCCCAAAATCGCCGAAAAACGCTTCTAAAGGCCAGAAATCGCATTTTAAAGTTGTGATCCCAAATTAAGCTTAGAATCGCCGAAAAACGCTTATAAAGGCCAGAAATCGCATTTTAAAGTTGTGATCCCAAATTAAGCTTAGAATCGCCGAAAAACGCTTCTAAAGGCCAGAAATCGCATTCTAAAGTTGTGATCCCAAATTAAGCTTAGAATCGCCGAAAAACGCTTCTAAAGGCCAGAAATCGCATTTTAAAGTTGTGATCCCAAATTAAGCTTAGAATCGCCGAAAAACGCTTCTAAAGGCCAGAAATCGCATTTTAAAGTTGTGATCCCAAATTAAGCTCAGAATCGCCGAAAAACGCTTCTAAAGGCCAGAAATCGCATTTTAAAGTTGTGATCCCAAATTAAGCTTAGAATCGACGAAAAACGCTTCTAAAGGCCAGAAATCGCATTTTAAAGTTGTGATCCCAAATTAAGCTCAGAATGGCCGAAAAACGCTTCTAAAGGCCAGAAATCGCATTTTAAAGTTGTGATCCCAAATTAAGCTCAGAATCGCCGAAAAACGCTTCTAAAGGCCAGAAATCGCATTTTAAAGTTGTGATCCCAAATTAAGTTCAGAATGGCCGAAAAACGCTTCTAAAGGCCAGAAATCGTATTCTAAAGTTGTGATCCCAAATTAAGCTCAGAATCGCCGAAAAACGCTTCTAAAGGCCAGAAATCGCATTTTAAAGTTGTGATCCCAAATTAAGCTCAGAATCGCCGAAAAACGCTTCTAAAGGCTAGAAATCGCATTTTAAAGTTGTGATCCCAAATTAAGCTCAGAATCGCCGAAAAACGCTTCTAAAGGCCAGAAATCGCATTTTAAAGTTGTGATCCCAAATTAAGCTCAGAATGGCCGAAAAACGCTTTTAAAGGCCAGAAATCGTATTCTAAAGTTGTGATCCCAAATTAAGCTTAGAATCGCCGAAAAACGCTTCTAAAGGCCAGAAATCGCATTTTAAAGTTGTGATCCCAAATTAAGCTCAGAATGCCCGAAAAACGCTTCTAAAGGCCAGAAATCGCATTCTAAAGTTGTGATCCCAAATTAAGCTTAGAATCGCCGAAAAACGCTTCTAAAGGCCAGAAATCGCATTTTAAAGTTGTGATCCCAAATTAAGCTTAGAATCGCCGAAAAACGCTTCTAAAGGCCAGAAATCGCATTTTAAAGTTGTGATCCCAAATTAAGCTCAGAATCGCCGAAAAACGCTTCTAAAGGCCAGAAATCGCATTTTAAAGTTGTGATCCCAAATTAAGCTTAGAATCGCCGAAAAACGCTTATAAAGGCCAGAAATCGCATTTTAAAGTTGTGATCCCAAATTAAGCTTAGAATCGCCGAAAAACGCTCCTAAAGGCCAGAAATCGTATTCTAAAGTTGTGATCCCAAATTAAGCTTAGAATGGCCGAAAAACGCTTCTAAAGGCCAGAAATCGCATTCTAAAGTTGTGATCCCAAATTAAGCTTAGAATGGCCGAAAAACGCTTCTAAAGGCCAGAAATCGCATTTTAAAGTTGTGATCCCAAATTAAGCTTAGAATCGCCGAAAAACGCTTCTAAAGGCCAGAAATCGCATTTTAAAGTTGTGATCCCAAATTAAGCTCAGAATGGCCGAAAAACGTTTCTAAAGGCCAGAAATCGCATTTTAAAGTTGTGATCCCAAATTAAGCTTAGAATCGCCGAAAAACGCTTCTAAAGGCCAGAAATCGCATTTTAAAGTTGTGATCCCAAATTAAGCTTAGAATCGCCGAAAAACGCTTCTAAAGGCCAGAAATCGCATTTTAAAGTTGTGATCCCAAATTAAGCTTAGAATCGCCGAAAAACGCTTCTAAAGGCCAGAAATCGCATTTTAAAGTTGTGATCCCAAATTAAGCTCAGAATGGCCGAAAAACGCTTCTAAAGGCCAGAAATCGCATTCTAAAGTTGTGATCCCAAATTAAGCTTAGAATGGCCGAAAAACGCTTCTAAAGGCCAGAAATCGCATTTTAAAGTTGTGATCCCAAATTAAGCTCAGAATGGCCGAAAAACGCTTCTAAAGGCCAGAAATCGCATTCTAAAGTTGTGATCCCAAATTAAGCTTAGAATGGCCGAAAAACGCTTCTAAAGGCCAGAAATCGCATTTTAAAGTTGTGATCCCAAATTAAGCTCAGAATGGCTGAAAAACGCTTCTAAAGGCCAGAAATCGCATTCTAAAGTTGTGATCCCAAATTAAGCTTAGAATGGCCGAAAAACGCTTCTAAAGGCCAGAAATCGCATTTTAAAGTTGTGATCCCAAATTAAGCTTAGAATCGCCGAAAAACGCTTCTAAAGGCCAGAAATCACATTTTAAAGTTGTGATCCCAAATTAAGCTTAGAATCGCCGAAAAACGTTTCTAAAGGCCAGAAATCGCATTTTAAAGTTGTGATCCCAAATTAAGCTCAGAATGGCCGAAAAACGCTTCTAAAGGCCAGAAATCGCATTCTAAAGTTGTGATCCCAAATTAAGCTTAGAATGGCCGAAAAACGCTTCTAAAGGCCAGAAATCGCATTTTAAAGTTGTGATCCCAAATTAAGCTCAGAATCGCCGAAAAACGCTTCTAAAGGCCAGAAATCGCATTTTAAAGTTGTGATCCCAAATTAAGCTCAGAATGGCCGAAAAACGCTTCTAAAGGCCAGAAATCGCATTTTAAAGTTGTGATCCCAAATTAAGCTCAGAATGGCCGAAAAACGCTTCTAAAGGCCAGAAATCGCATTTTAAAGTTGTGATCCCAAATTAAGCTCAGAATCGCCGAAAAACGCTTCTAAAGGCCAGAAATCGCATTTTAAAGTTGTGATCCCAAATTAAGCTCAGAATGGCCGAAAAACGCTTCTAAAGGCCAGAAATCGTATTCTAAAGTTGTGATCCCAAATTAAGCTTAGAATCGCCGAAAAACGCTTCTAAAGGCCAGAAATCGCATTTTAAAGTTGTGATCCCAAATTAAGCTCAGAATGCCCGAAAAACGCTTCTAAAGGCCAGAAATCGCATTCTAAAGTTGTGATCCCAAATTAAGCTTAGAATCGCCGAAAAACGCTTCTAAAGGCCAGAAATCGCATTTTAAAGTTGTGATCCCAAATTAAGCTTAGAATCGCCGAAAAACGCTTCTAAAGGCGAGAAATCGCATTTTAAAGTTGTGATCCCAAATTAAGCTCAGAATCGCCGAAAAACGCTTCTAAAGGCCAGAAATCGCATTTTAAAGTTGTGATCCCAAATTAAGCTTAGAATCGCCGAAAAACGCTTATAAAGGCCAGAAATCGCATTTTAAAGTTGTGATCCCAAATTAAGCTTAGAATCGCCGAAAAACGCTTCTAAAGGCCAGAAATCGCATTTTAAAGTTGTGATCCCAAATTAAGCTCAGAATCGCCGAAAAACGCTTCTAAAGGCCAGAAATCGCATTTTAAAGTTGTGATCCCAAATTAAGCTCAGAATCGCCGAAAAACGCTTCTAAAGGATAGAAATCGCATTTTAAAGTTGTGATCCCAAATTAAGCTCAGAATGGCCGAAAAACGCTTCTAAAGGCCAGAAATCGCATTCTAAAGTTGTGATCCCAAATTAAGCTTAGAATGGCCGAAAAACGCTTCTAAAGGCCAGAAATCGCATTCTAAAGTTGTGATCCCAAATTCAGCTTAGAATGGCCGAAAAACGCTTCTAAAGGCCAGAAATCGCATTCTAAAGTTGTGATCCCAAATTAAGCTCAGAATGGTCGAAAAACGCTTCTAAAGGCCAGAAATCGCATTTTAAAGTTGTGATCCCAAATTAAGCTCAGAATCGCCGAAAAACGCTTCTAAAGGCCAGAAATCGCATTTTAAAGTTGTGATACCAAATTAAGCTCAGAATGGCCGAAAAACGCTTCTAAAGGCCAGAAATCGTATTCTAAAGTTGTGATCCCAAATTAAGCTTAGAATCGCCGAAAAACGCTTCTAAAGGCCAGAAATCGCATTTTAAAGTTGTGATCCCAAATTAAGCTCAGAATCGCCGAAAAACGCTTCTAAAGGCCAGAAATCGCATTTTAAAGTTGTGATCCCAAATTAAGCTTAGAATCGCCGAAAAACGCTTATAAAGGCCAGAAATCGCATTCTAAAGTTGTGATCCCAAATTAAGCTTAGAATGGCCGAAAAACGCTTCTAAAGGCCAGAAATCGCATTTTAAAGTTGTGATCCCAAATTAAGCTTAGAATCGCCGAAAAACGCTTCTAAAGGCCAGAAATCGCATTCTAAAGTTGTGATCCCAAATTAAGCTTAGAATCGCCGAAAAACGCTTCTAAAGGCCAGAAATCGCATTTTAAAGTTGTGATCCCAAAATCGCCGAAAAACGCTTCTAAAGGCCAGAAATCGCATTTTAAAGTTGTGATCCCAAATTAAGCTTAGAATCGCCGAAAAACGCTTCTAAAGGCCAGAAATCGCATTCTAAAGTTGTGATCCCAAATTAAGCTTAGAATGGCCGAAAAACGCTTCTAAAGGCCAGAAATCGCATTCTAAAGTTGTGATCCCAAATTAAGCTTAGAATGGCCGAAAAACGCTTCTAAAGGCCAGAAATCGCATTTTAAAGTTGTGATCCCAAATTAAGCTTAGAATCGCCGAAAAACGCTTCTAAAGGCCAGAAATCGCATTTTAAAGTTGTGATCCCAAATTAAGCTTAGAATGGCCGAAAAACGCTTCTAAAGGCCAGAAATCGCATTCTAAAGTTGTGATCCCAAATTAAGCTTAGAATGGCCGAAAAACGCTTCTAAAGGCCAGAAATCGCATTTTAAAGTTGTGATCCCAAATTAAGCTCAGAATGGCCGAAAAACGCTTCTAAAGGCCAGAAATCGCATTCTAAAGTTGTGATCCCAAATTAAGCTCAGAATGGCCGAAAAACGCTTCTAAAGGCCAGAAATCGCATTTTAAAGTTGTGATCCCAAATTAAGCTTAGAATGGCCGAAAAACGCTTCTAAAGGCCAGAAATCGCATTCTAAAGTTGTGATCCCAAATTAAGCTCAGAATCGCCGAAAAACGCTTCTAAAGGCCAGAAATCGCATTTTAAAGTTGTGATCCCAAATTAAGCTCAGAATGGCCGAAAAACGCTTCTAAAGGCCAGAAATCGCATTTTAAAGTTGTGATCCCAAATTAAGCTCAGAATGGCCGAAAAACGCTTCTAAAGGCCAGAAATCGCATTCTAAAGTTGTGATCCCAAATTAAGCTTAGAATGGCCGAAAAACGCTTCTAAAGGCCAGAAATCGCATTTTAAAGTTGTGATCCCAAATTAAGCTCAGAATGGCCGAAAAACGCTTCTAAAGGCCAGAAATCGCATTCTAAAGTTGTGATCCCAAATTAAGCTTAGAATGGCCGAAAAACGCTTCTAAAGGCCAGAAATCGCATTTTAAAGTTGTGATCCCAAATTAAGCTCAGAATCGCCGAAAAACGCTTCTAAAGGCCAGAAATCGCATTTTAAAGTTGTGATCCCAAATTAAGCTCAGAATGGCCGAAAAACGCTTCTAAAGGCCAGAAATCGCATTCTAAAGTTGTGATCCCAAATTAAGCTTAGAATGGCCGAAAAACGCTTCTAAAGGCCAGAAATCGCATTTTAAAGTTGTGATCCCAAATTAAGCTTAGAATCGCCGAAAAACGCTTCTAAAGGCCAGAAATCGCATTTTAAAGTTGTGATCCCAAATTAAGCTTAGAATGGCCGAAAAACGCTTCTAAAGGCCAGAAATCGCATTCTAAAGTTGTGATCCCAAATTAAGCTTAGAATGGCCGAAAAACGCTTCTAAAGGCCAGAAATCGCATTTTAAAGTTGTGATCCCAAATTAAGCTTAGAATCGCCGAAAAACGCTTCTAAAGGCCAGAAATCACATTTTAAAGTTGTGATCCCAAATTAAGCTCAGAATCGCCGAAAAACGTTTCTCAAGGCCAGAAATCGCATTTTAAAGTTGTGATCCCAAATTAAGCTCAGAATGGCCGAAAAACGCTTCTAAAGGCCAGAAATCGCATTCTAAAGTTGTGATCCCAAATTAAGCTCAGAATCGCCGAAAACGCTTATAAAGGCCAGAAATCGCATTTTAAAGTTGTGATCCCAAATTAAGCTCAGAATGGCCGAAAAACGCTTCTAAAGGCCAGAAATCGCATTTTAAAGTTGTGATCCCAAATTAAGCTCAGAATGGCCGAAAAACGCTTCTAAAGGCCAGAAATCGCATTTTAAAGTTGTGATCCCAAATTAAGCTCAGAATCGCCGAAAAACGCTTCTAAAGGCCAGAAATCGCATTTTAAAGTTGTGATCCCAAATTAAGCTCAGAATGGCCGAAAAACGCTTCTAAAGGCCAGAAATCGTATTCTAAAGTTGTGATCCCAAATTAAGCTTAGAATCGCCGAAAAACGCTTCTAAAGGCCAGAAATCGCATTTTAAAGTTGTGATCCCAAATTAAGCTTAGAATCGCCGAAAAACGCTTCTAAAGGCCAGAAATCGCATTTTAAAGTTGTGATCCCAAATTAAGCTCAGAATAGCCGAAAAACGCTTCTAAAGGCCAGAAATCGCATTTTAAAGTTGTGATCCCAAATTAAGCTTAGAATCGCCGAAAAACGCTTATAAAGGCCAGAAATCGCAATTTAAAGTTGTGATCCCAAATTAAGCTTAGAATCGCCGAAAAACGCTTCTAAAGGCCAGAAATCGCATTCTAAAGTTGTGATCCCAAATTAAGCTTAGAATGGCCGAAAAACGCTTCTAAAGGCCAGAAATCGCATTCTAAAGTTGTGATCCCAAATTAAGCTTAGAATGGCCGAAAAACGCTTCTAAAGGCCAGAAATCGCATTTTAAAGTTGTGATCTCAAATTAAGCTTAGAATCGCCGAAAAACGCTTCTAAAGGCCAGAAATCGCATTTTAAAGTTGTGATCCCAAATTAAGCTCAGAATCGCCGAAAAACGCTTCTAAAGGCCAGAAATCGCATTTTAAAGTTGTGATCCCAAATTAAGCTCTGAATGGCCGAAAAACGCTTCTAAAGGCCAGAAATCGCATTTTAAAGTTGTGATCCCAAATTAAGCTCAGAATCGCCGAAAAACGCTTCTAAAGGCTAGAAATCGCATTTTAAAGTTGTGATCCCAAATATGGCTCAAAATTGCCGAAAAACGCTTCTAAAGGCCAGAAATTGCATTTTAAAGTTGTGATCCCAAATTAAGCTTAGAATCGCCGAAAAACGCTTATAAAGGCCAGAAATTGCATTTTAAAGTTGTGATCCCAAATTAAGCTCAGAATGGCCGAAAAACGCTTATAAAGGCCAGAAATCGCAATTTAAAGTTGTGATCCCAAATTAAGCTTAGAATCGCCGAAAAACGCTTCTAAAGGCCAGAAATCGCATTTTAAAGTTGTGATCCCAAATTAAGCTCAGAATGACCGAAAAACGCTTCTAAAGGCCAGAAATCGCATTTTAAAGTTGTGATCCCAAATTAAGCTCAGAATGGCCGAAAAACGCTTCTAAAGGCCAGAAATCGCATTTTAAAGTTGTGATCCCAAATTAAGCTCAGAATGGCCGAAAAACGCTTCTAAAGGCCAGAAATCGCATTTTAAAGTTGTGATCCCAAATTAAGCTCAGAATGGCCGAAAAACGCTTCTAAAGGCCAGAAATCGCATTTTAAAGTTGTGATCCCAAAATCGCCGAAAAACGCTTCTAAAGGCCAGAAATCGCATTTTAAAGTTGTGATCCCAAATTAAGCTTAGAATCGCCGAAAAACGCTTATAAAGGCCAGAAATCGCATTTTAAAGTTGTGATCCCAAATTAAGCTTAGAATCGCCGAAAAACGCTTCTAAAGGCCAGAAATCGCATTTTAAAGTTGTGATCCCAAATTAAGCTTAGAATGGCCGAAAAACGCTTCTAAAGGCCAGAAATCGCATTTTAAAGTTGTGATCCCAAATTAAGCTCAGAATCGCCGAAAAACGCTTCTAAAGGCCAGAAATCGCATTTTAAAGTTGTGATCCCAAATTAAGCTTAGAATCGCCGAAAAACGCTTCTAAAGGCCAGAAATCGCATTTTAAAGTTGTGATCCCAAATTAAGCTCAGAATGGCCGAAAAACGCTTCTAAAGGCCAGAAATCGCATTTTAAAGTTGTGATCCCAAATTAAGCTCAGAATCGCCGAAAAACGCTTCTAAAGGCCAGAAATCGCATTTTAAAGTTGTGATCCCAAATTAAGCTCAGAATGGCCGAAAAACGCTTCTAAAGGCCAGAAATCGTATTCTAAAGTTGTGATCCCAAATTAAGCTTAGAATCGCCGAAAAACGCTTCTAAAGGCCAGAAATCGCATTTTAAAGTTGTGATCCCAAATTAAGCTCAGAATCGCCGTAAAACGCTTCTAAAGGCCAGAAATCGCATTTTAAAGTTGTGATCCCAAATTAAGCTCAGAATCGCCGAAAAACGCTTCTAAAGGCCAGAAATCGCATTTTAAAGTTGTGATCCCAAATTAAGCTCAGAATCGCCGAAAAACGCTTCTAAAGGCCAGAAATCGCATTTTAAAGTTGTGATCCCAAATTAAGCTCAGAATGGCCGAAAAACGCTTCTAAAGGCCAGAAATCGTATTCTAAAGTTGTGATCCCAAATTAAGCTTAGAATGGCCGAAAAACGCTTCTAAAGGCCAGAAATCGCATTTTAAAGTTGTGATCCCAAATTAAGCTCAGAATCGCCGAAAAACGCTTCTAAAGGCCAGAAATCGCATTTTAAAGTTGTGATCCCAAATTAAGCTCAGAATCGCCGAAAAACGCTTCTAAAGGCCAGAAATCGCATTTTAAAGTTGTGATCCCAAATTAAGCTTAGAATCGCCGAAAAACGCTTCTAAAGGCCAGAAATCGCATTTTAAAGTTGTGATCCCAAATTAAGCTCAGAATGGCCGAAAAACGCTTCTAAAGGCCAGAAATCGCATTCTAAAGTTGTGATCCCAAATTCAGCTTAGAATGGCCGAAAAACGCTTCTAAAGGCCAGAAATCGCATTTTAAAGTTGTGATCCCAAATTAAGCTTAGAATCGCCGAAAAACGCTTCTAAAGGCCAGAAATCGCATTTTAAAGTTGTGATCCCAAATTAAGCTCAGAATGGCCGAAAAACGCTTCTAAAGGCCAGAAATCGCATTTTAAAGTTGTGATCCCAAATTAAGCTCAGAATCGCCGAAAAACGCTTCTAAAGGCCAGAAATCGCATTTTAAAGTTGTGATCCCAAATTAAGCTCAGAATGGCCGAAAAACGCTTCTAAAGGCCAGAAATCGCATTTTAAAGTTGTGATCCCAAATTAAGCTCAGAATGGCCGAAAAACGCTTCTAAAGGCCAGAAATCGCATTTTAAAGTTGTGATCCCAAATTAAGCTCAGAATCGCCGAAAAACGCTTCTAAAGGCCAGAAATCGCATTTTAAAGTTGTGATCCCAAATTAAGCTCAGAATGGCCGAAAAACGCTTCTAAAGGCCAGAAATCGCATTTTAAAGTTGTGATCCCAAATTAAGCTTAGAATGGCCGAAAAACGCTTCTAAAGGCCAGAAATCGCATTCTAAAGTTGTGATCCCAAATTAAGCTCAGAATGGCCGAAAAACGCTTCTAAAGGCCAGAAATCGCATTTTAAAGTTGTGATCCCAAATTAAGCTCAGAATCGCCGAAAAACGCTTCTAAAGGCCAGAAATCGCATTTTAAAGTTGTGATCCCAAATTAAGCTCAGAATGGCCGAAAAACGCTTCTAAAGGCCAGAAATCGCATTCTAAAGTTGTGATCCCAAATTCAGCTTAGAATGGCCGAAAAACGCTTCTAAAGGCCAGAAATCGCATTCTAAAGTTGTGATCCCAAATTAAGCTTAGAATGGCCGAAAAACGCTTCTAAAGGCCAGAAATCGCATTTTAAAGTTGTGATCCCAAATTAAGCTCAGAATGGCCGAAAAACGCTTCTAAAGGCCAGAAATCGCATTCTAAAGTTGTGATCCCAAATTAAGCTTAGAATGGCCGAAAAACGCTTCTAAAGGCCAGAAATCGCATTTTAAAGTTGTGATCCCAAATTAAGCTCAGAATCGCCGAAAAACGCTTCTAAAGGCCAGAAATCGCATTTTAAAGTTGTGATCCCAAATTAAGCTCAGAATGGCCGAAAAACGCTTCTAAAGGCCAGAAATCGCATTCTAAAGTTGTGATCCCAAATTAAGCTTAGAATGGCCGAAAAACGCTTCTAAAGGCCAGAAATCGCATTTTAAAGTTGTGATCCCAAATTAAGCTTAGAATCGCCGAAAAACGCTTCTAAAGGCCAGAAATCGCATTTTAAAGTTGTGATCCCAAATTAAGCTTAGAATGGCCGAAAAACGCTTCTAAAGGCCAGAAATCGCATTCTAAAGTTGTGATCCCAAATTAAGCTTAGAATGGCCGAAAAACGCTTCTAAAGGCCAGAAATCGCATTTTAAAGTTGTGATCCCAAATTAAGCTTAGAATCGCCGAAAAACGCTTCTAAAGGCCAGAAATCACATTTTAAAGTTGTGATCCCAAATTAAGCTCAGAATCGCCGAAAAACGTTTCTCAAGGCCAGAAATCGCATTTTAAAGTTGTGATCCCAAATTAAGCTCAGAATGGCCGAAAAACGCTTCTAAAGGCCAGAAATCGCATTCTAAAGTTGTGATCCCAAATTAAGCTCAGAATCGCCGAAAACGCTTATAAAGGCCAGAAATCGCATTTTAAAGTTGTGATCCCAAATTAAGCTCAGAATGGCCGAAAAACGCTTCTAAAGGCCAGAAATCGCATTTTAAAGTTGTGATCCCAAATTAAGCTCAGAATGGCCGAAAAACGCTTCTAAAGGCCAGAAATCGCATTTTAAAGTTGTGATCCCAAATTAAGCTCAGAATCGCCGAAAAACGCTTCTAAAGGCCAGAAATCGCATTTTAAAGTTGTGATCCCAAATTAAGCTCAGAATGGCCGAAAAACGCTTCTAAAGGCCAGAAATCGTATTCTAAAGTTGTGATCCCAAATTAAGCTTAGAATCGCCGAAAAACGCTTCTAAAGGCCAGAAATCGCATTTTAAAGTTGTGATCCCAAATTAAGCTTAGAATCGCCGAAAAACGCTTCTAAAGGCCAGAAATCGCATTTTAAAGTTGTGATCCCAAATTAAGCTCAGAATAGCCGAAAAACGCTTCTAAAGGCCAGAAATCGCATTTTAAAGTTGTGATCCCAAATTAAGCTTAGAATCGCCGAAAAACGCTTATAAAGGCCAGAAATCGCAATTTAAAGTTGTGATCCCAAATTAAGCTTAGAATCGCCGAAAAACGCTTCTAAAGGCCAGAAATCGCATTCTAAAGTTGTGATCCCAAATTAAGCTTAGAATGGCCGAAAAACGCTTCTAAAGGCCAGAAATCGCATTCTAAAGTTGTGATCCCAAATTAAGCTTAGAATGGCCGAAAAACGCTTCTAAAGGCCAGAAATCGCATTTTAAAGTTGTGATCTCAAATTAAGCTTAGAATCGCCGAAAAACGCTTCTAAAGGCCAGAAATCGCATTTTAAAGTTGTGATCCCAAATTAAGCTCAGAATCGCCGAAAAACGCTTCTAAAGGCCAGAAATCGCATTTTAAAGTTGTGATCCCAAATTAAGCTCTGAATGGCCGAAAAACGCTTCTAAAGGCCAGAAATCGCATTTTAAAGTTGTGATCCCAAATTAAGCTCAGAATCGCCGAAAAACGCTTCTAAAGGCTAGAAATCGCATTTTAAAGTTGTGATCCCAAATATGGCTCAAAATTGCCGAAAAACGCTTCTAAAGGCCAGAAATTGCATTTTAAAGTTGTGATCCCAAATTAAGCTTAGAATCGCCGAAAAACGCTTATAAAGGCCAGAAATTGCATTTTAAAGTTGTGATCCCAAATTAAGCTCAGAATGGCCGAAAAACGCTTATAAAGGCCAGAAATCGCAATTTAAAGTTGTGATCCCAAATTAAGCTTAGAATCGCCGAAAAACGCTTCTAAAGGCCAGAAATCGCATTTTAAAGTTGTGATCCCAAATTAAGCTCAGAATGACCGAAAAACGCTTCTAAAGGCCAGAAATCGCATTTTAAAGTTGTGATCCCAAATTAAGCTCAGAATGGCCGAAAAACGCTTCTAAAGGCCAGAAATCGCATTTTAAAGTTGTGATCCCAAATTAAGCTCAGAATGGCCGAAAAACGCTTCTAAAGGCCAGAAATCGCATTTTAAAGTTGTGATCCCAAATTAAGCTCAGAATGGCCGAAAAACGCTTCTAAAGGCCAGAAATCGCATTTTAAAGTTGTGATCCCAAAATCGCCGAAAAACGCTTCTAAAGGCCAGAAATCGCATTTTAAAGTTGTGATCCCAAATTAAGCTTAGAATCGCCGAAAAACGCTTATAAAGGCCAGAAATCGCATTTTAAAGTTGTGATCCCAAATTAAGCTTAGAATCGCCGAAAAACGCTTCTAAAGGCCAGAAATCGCATTTTAAAGTTGTGATCCCAAATTAAGCTTAGAATGGCCGAAAAACGCTTCTAAAGGCCAGAAATCGCATTTTAAAGTTGTGATCCCAAATTAAGCTCAGAATCGCCGAAAAACGCTTCTAAAGGCCAGAAATCGCATTTTAAAGTTGTGATCCCAAATTAAGCTTAGAATCGCCGAAAAACGCTTCTAAAGGCCAGAAATCGCATTTTAAAGTTGTGATCCCAAATTAAGCTCAGAATGGCCGAAAAACGCTTCTAAAGGCCAGAAATCGCATTTTAAAGTTGTGATCCCAAATTAAGCTCAGAATCGCCGAAAAACGCTTCTAAAGGCCAGAAATCGCATTTTAAAGTTGTGATCCCAAATTAAGCTCAGAATGGCCGAAAAACGCTTCTAAAGGCCAGAAATCGTATTCTAAAGTTGTGATCCCAAATTAAGCTTAGAATCGCCGAAAAACGCTTCTAAAGGCCAGAAATCGCATTTTAAAGTTGTGATCCCAAATTAAGCTCAGAATCGCCGTAAAACGCTTCTAAAGGCCAGAAATCGCATTTTAAAGTTGTGATCCCAAATTAAGCTCAGAATCGCCGAAAAACGCTTCTAAAGGCCAGAAATCGCATTTTAAAGTTGTGATCCCAAATTAAGCTCAGAATCGCCGAAAAACGCTTCTAAAGGCCAGAAATCGCATTTTAAAGTTGTGATCCCAAATTAAGCTCAGAATGGCCGAAAAACGCTTCTAAAGGCCAGAAATCGTATTCTAAAGTTGTGATCCCAAATTAAGCTTAGAATGGCCGAAAAACGCTTCTAAAGGCCAGAAATCGCATTTTAAAGTTGTGATCCCAAATTAAGCTCAGAATCGCCGAAAAACGCTTCTAAAGGCCAGAAATCGCATTTTAAAGTTGTGATCCCAAATTAAGCTCAGAATCGCCGAAAAACGCTTCTAAAGGCCAGAAATCGCATTTTAAAGTTGTGATCCCAAATTAAGCTTAGAATCGCCGAAAAACGCTTCTAAAGGCCAGAAATCGCATTTTAAAGTTGTGATCCCAAATTAAGCTCAGAATGGCCGAAAAACGCTTCTAAAGGCCAGAAATCGCATTCTAAAGTTGTGATCCCAAATTCAGCTTAGAATGGCCGAAAAACGCTTCTAAAGGCCAGAAATCGCATTTTAAAGTTGTGATCCCAAATTAAGCTTAGAATCGCCGAAAAACGCTTCTAAAGGCCAGAAATCGCATTTTAAAGTTGTGATCCCAAATTAAGCTCAGAATGGCCGAAAAACGCTTCTAAAGGCCAGAAATCGCATTTTAAAGTTGTGATCCCAAATTAAGCTCAGAATCGCCGAAAAACGCTTCTAAAGGCCAGAAATCGCATTTTAAAGTTGTGATCCCAAATTAAGCTCAGAATGGCCGAAAAACGCTTCTAAAGGCCAGAAATCGCATTTTAAAGTTGTGATCCCAAATTAAGCTCAGAATGGCCGAAAAACGCTTCTAAAGGCCAGAAATCGCATTTTAAAGTTGTGATCCCAAATTAAGCTCAGAATCGCCGAAAAACGCTTCTAAAGGCCAGAAATCGCATTTTAAAGTTGTGATCCCAAATTAAGCTCAGAATGGCCGAAAAACGCTTCTAAAGGCCAGAAATCGCATTTTAAAGTTGTGATCCCAAATTAAGCTCAGAATGGCCGAAAAACGCTTCTAAAGGCCAGAAATCGCATTTTAAAGTTGTGATCCCAAATTAAGCTCAGAATCGCCGAAAAACGCTTCTAAAGGCCAGAAATCGCATTTTAAAGTTGTGATCCCAAATTAAGCTCAGAATGGCCGAAAAACGCTTCTAAAGGCCAGAAATCGTATTCTAAAGTTGTGATCCCAAATTAAGCTTAGAATCGCCGAAAAACGCTTCTAAAGGCCAGAAATCGCATTTTAAAGTTGTGATTCCAAATTAAGCTCAGAATCGCCGAAAAACGCTTCTAAAGGCCAGAAATCGCATTCTAAAGTTGTGATCCCAAATTAAGCTCAGAATGGCCGAAAAACGCTTCTAAAGGCCAGAAATCGTATTCTAAAGTTGTGATCCCAAATTAAGCTTAGAATCGCCGAAAAACGCTTCTAAAGGCCAGAAATCGCATTTTAAAGTTGTGATCCCAAATTAAGCTCAGAATCGCCGAAAAACGCTTCTAAAGGCCAGAAATCGCATTTTAAAGTTGTGATCCCAAATTAAGCTCAGAATGGCCGAAAAACGCTTCTAAAGGCCAGAAATCGCATTTTAAAGTTGTGATCCCAAATTAAGCTCAGAATGGCCGAAAAACGCTTCTAAAGGCCAGAAATCGTATTCTAAAGTTGTGATCCCAAATTAAGCTTAGAATCGCCGAAAAACGCTTCTAAAGGCCAGAAATCGCATTTTAAAGTTGTGATCCCAAATTAAGCTCAGAATGGCCGAAAAACGCTTCTAAAGGCCAGAAATCGCATTTTAAAGTTGTGATCCCAAATTAAGCTCAGAATGGCCGAAAAACGCTTCTAAAGGCCAGAAATCGTATTCTAAAGTTGTGATCCCAAATTAAGCTTAGAATCGCCGAAAAACGCTTCTAAAGGCCAGAAATCGCATTTTAAAGTTGTGATCCCAAATTAAGCTCAGAATGGCCGAAAAACGCTTCTAAAGGCCAGAAATCGCATTTTAAAGTTGTGATCCCAAATTAAGCTCAGAATCGCCGAAAAACGCTTCTAAAGGCCAGAAATCGTATTCTAAAGTTGTGATCCCAAATTAAGCTTAGAATCGCCGAAAAACGCTTCTAAAGGCCAGAAATCGCATTTTAAAGTTGTGATCCCAAATTAAGCTCAGAATGGCCGAAAAACGCTTCTAAAGGCCAGAAATCGCATTTTAAAGTTGTGATCCCAAATTAAGCTCAGAATCGCCGAAAAACGCTTCTAAAGGCCAGAAATCGCATTTTAAAGTTGTGATCCCAAATTAAGCTCAGAATGGCCGAAAAACGCTTCTAAAGGCCAGAAATCGTATTCTAAAGTTGTGATCCCAAATTAAGCTTAGAATCGCCGAAAAACGCTTCTAAAGGCCAGAAATCGCATTTTAAAGTTGTGATTCCAAATTAAGCTCAGAATCACCGAAAAACGCTTCTAAAGGCCAGAAATCGCATTCTAAAGTTGTGATCCCAAATTAAGCTCAGAATGGCCGAAAAACGCTTCTAAAGGCCAGAAATCGTATTCTAAAGTTGTGATCCCAAATTAAGCTTAGAATCGCCGAAAAACGCTTCTAAAGGCCAGAAATCGCATTTTAAAGTTGTGATCCCAAATTAAGCTCAGAATCGCCGAAAAACGCTTCTAAAGGCCAGAAATCGCATTTTAAAGTTGTGATCCCAAATTAAGCTCAGAATGGCCGAAAAACGCTTCTAAAGGCCAGAAATCGCATTTTAAAGTTGTGATCCCAAATTAAGCTCAGAATCGCCGAAAAACGCTTCTAAAGGCCAGAAATCGCATTTTAAAGTTGTGATCCCAAATTAAGCTCAGAATGGCCGAAAAACGCTTCTAAAGGCCAGAAATCGTATTCTAAAGTTGTGATCCCAAATTAAGCTTAGAATCGCCGAAAAACGCTTCTAAAGGCCAGAAATCGCATTTTAAAGTTGTGATTCCAAATTAAGCTCAGAATCGCCGAAAAACGCTTCTAAAGGCCAGAAATCGCATTCTAAAGTTGTGATCCCAAATTAAGCTCAGAATGGCCGAAAAACGCTTCTAAAGGCCAGAAATCGTATTCTAAAGTTGTGATCCCAAATTAAGCTTAGAATCGCCGAAAAACGCTTCTAAAGGCCAGAAATCGCATTTTAAAGTTGTGATCCCAAATTAAGCTCAGAATCGCCGAAAAACGCTTCTAAAGGCCAGAAATCGCATTCTAAAGTTGTGATCCCAAATTAAGCTCAGAATGGCCGAAAAACGCTTCTAAAGGCCAGAAATCGTATTCTAAAGTTGTGATCCCAAATTAAGCTTAGAATCGCCGAAAAACGCTTCTAAAGGCCAGAAATCGCATTTTAAAGTTGTGATCCCAAATTAAGCTCAGAATGGCCGAAAAACGCTTCTAAAGGCCAGAAATCGCATTTTAAAGTTGTGATCCCAAATTAAGCTCAGAATGCCCGAAAAACGCTTCTAAAGGCCAGAAATCGCATTCTAAAATTGTGATCCCAAATTAAGCTTAGAATCGCCGAAAAACGCTTCTAAAGGCCAGAAATCGCATTTTAAAGTTGTGATCCCAAATTAAGCTTAGAATCGCCGAAAAACGCTTCTAAAGGCCAGAAATCGCATTTTAAAGTTGTGATCCCAAATTAAGCTCAGAATCGCCGAAAAACGCTTCTAAAGGCCAGAAATCGCATTTTAAAGTTGTGATCCCAAATTAAGCTTAGAATCGCCGAAAAACGCTTCTAAAGGCCAGAAATCGCATTTTAAAGTTGTGATCCCAAATTAAGCTCAGAATCGCCGAAAAACGCTTCTAAAGGCCAGAAATCGCATTTTAAAGTTGTGATCCCAAATTAAGCTTAGAATCGCCGAAAAACGCTTATAAAGGCCAGAAATCGCATTTTAAAGTTGTGATCCCAAATTAAGCTCAGAATGCCCGAAAAACGCTTCTAAAGGCCAGAAATCGTATTCTAAAGTTGTGATCCCAAATTAAGCTTAGAATCGCCGAAAAACGCTTCTAAAGGCCAGAAATCGCATTTTAAAGTTGTGATCCCAAATTAAGCTCAGAATCGCCGAAAAACGCTTCTAAAGGCCAGAAATCGCATTTTAAAGTAGTGATCCCAAATTAAGCTTAGAATCGCCGAAAAACGCTTATAAAGGCCAGAAATCGCATTTTAAAGTTGTGATCCCAAATTAAGCTCAGAATGCCCGAAAAACGCTTCTAAAGGCCAGAAATCGTATTCTAAAGTTGTGATCCCAAATTAAGCTTAGAATCGCCGAAAAACGCTTCTAAAGGCCAGAAATCGCATTTTAAAGTTGTGATCCCAAATTAAGCTCAGAATCGCCGAAAAACGCTTCTAAAGGCCAGAAATCGCATTTTAAAGTTGTGATCCCAAATTAAGCTCAGAATCGCCGAAAAACGCTTCTAAAGGCCAGAAATCGTATTCTAAAGTTGTGATCCCAAATTAAGCTTAGAATCGCCGAAAAACGCTTCTAAAGGCCAGAAATCGCATTTTAAAGTTGTGATCCCAAATTAAGCTCAGAATCGCCGAAAAACGCTTCTAAAGGCCAGAAATCGCATTTTAAAGTTGTGATCCCAAATTAAGCTTAGAATCGCCGAAAAACGCTTCTAAAGGCCAGAAATCGCATTTTAAAGTTGTGATCCCAAATTAAGCTCAGAATCGCCGAAAAACGCTTCTAAAGGCCAGAAATCGCATTTTAAAGTTGTGATCCCAAATTAAGCTTAGAATCGCCGAAAAACGCTTATAAAGGCCAGAAATCGCATTTTAAAGTTGTGATCCCAAATTAAGCTCAGAATGGCCGAAAAACGCTTCTAAAGGCCAGAAATCGTATTCTAAAGTTGTGATCCCAAATTAAGCTTAGAATCGCCGAAAAACGCTTTTAAAGGCCAGAAATCGCATTTTAAAGTTGTGATCCCAAATTAAGCTCAGAATCGCCGAAAAACGCTTCTAAAGGCCAGAAATCGCATTTTAAAGTTGTGATCCCAAATTAAGCTCAGAATGGCCGAAAAACGCTTCTAAAGGCCAGAAATCGTATTCTAAAGTTGTGATCCCAAATTAAGCTTAGAATCGCCGAAAAACGCTTCTAAAGGCCAGAAATCGCATTTTAAAGTTGTGATCCCAAATTAAGCTCAGAATCGCCGAAAAACGCTTCTAAAGGCCAGAAATCGCATTTTAAAGTTGTGATCCCAAATTAAGCTCAGAATGGCCGAAAAACGCTTCTAAAGGCCAGAAATCGTATTCTAAAGTTGTGATCCCAAATTAAGCTTAGAATCGCCGAAAAACGCTTCTAAAGGCCAGAAATCGCATTTTAAAGTTGTGATCCCAAATTAAGCTCAGAATCGCCGAAAAACGCTTCTAAAGGCCAGAAATCGCATTCTAAAGTTGTGATCCCAAATTAAGCTCAGAATGGCCGAAAAACGCTTCTAAAGGCCAGAAATCGCATTTTAAAGTTGTGATCCCAAATTAAGCTCAGAATGGCCGAAAAACGCTTCTAAAGGCCAGAAATCGTATTCTAAAGTTGTGATCCCAAATTAAGCTTAGAATCGCCGAAAAACGCTTCTAAAGGCCAGAAATCGCATTTTAAAGTTGTGATCCCAAATTAAGCTCAGAATGCCCGAAAAACGCTTCTAAAGGCCAGAAATCGCATTCTAAAATTGTGATCCCAAATTAAGCTTAGAATCGCCGAAAAACGCTTCTAAAGGCCAGAAATCGCATTTTAAAGTTGTGATCCCAAATTAAGCTTAGAATCGCCGAAAAACGCTTCTAAAGGCCAGAAATCGCATTTTAAAGTTGTGATCCCAAATTAAGCTCAGAATCGCCGAAAAACGCTTCTAAAGGCCAGAAATCGCATTTTAAAGTTGTGATCCCAAATTAAGCTTAGAATCGCCGAAAAACGCTTATAAAGGCCAGAAATCGCATTTTAAAGTTGTGATCCCAAATTAAGCTTAGAATCGCCGAAAAACGCTTCTAAAGGCCAGACATCGCATTTTAAAGTTGTGATCCCAAATTAAGCTTAGAATGGCCGAAAAACGCTTCTAAAGGCCAGAAATCGCATTTTAAAGTTGTGATCCCAAATTAAGCTTAGAATCGCCGAAAAACGCTTCTAAAGGCCAGAAATCGCATTTTAAAGTTGTGATCCCAAATTAAGCTCAGAATCGCCGAAAAACGCTTCTAAAGGCCAGAAATCGCATTTTAAAATTGTGATCCCAAATTAAGCTCTGATTTGCCGAAAAACGCTTCTAAAGGCCAGAAATCGCATTTTAAAGTTGTGATCCCAAATTAAGCTCAGAATCGCCGAAAAACGCTTCTAAAGGCTAGAAATCGCATTTTAAAGTTGTGATCCCAAATATGGCTCAAAATGGCCGAAAAACGCTTCTAAAGGCCAGAAATTGCATTTTAAAGTTGTGATCCCAAATTAAGCTTAGAATCGCCGAAAAACGCTTATAAAGGCCAGAAATTGCATTTTAAAGTTGTGATCCCAAATTAAGCTCAGAATGGCCGAAAAACGCTTATAAAGGCCAGAAATCGCAATTTAAAGTTGTGATCCCAAATTAAGCTTAGAATCGCCGAAAAACGCTTCTAAAGGCCAGAAATCGCATTTTAAAGTTGTGATCCCAAATTAAGCTCAGAATGGCCGAAAAACGCTTCTAAAGGCCAGAAATCGCATTTTAAAGTTGTGATCCCAAATTAAGCTTAGAATGGCCGAAAAACGCTTCTAAAGGCCAGAAATCGCATTCTAAAGTTGTGATCCCAAATTAAGCTCAGAATGGCCGAAAAACGCTTCTAAAGGCCAGAAATCGCAATTTAAAGTTGTGATCCCAAATTAAGCTTAGAATCGCCGAAAAACGCTTCTAAAGGCCAGAAATCGCATTTTAAAGTTGTGATCCCAAATTAAGCTCAGAATCGCCGAAAAACGCTTCTAAAGGCCAGAAATCGCATTTTAAAGTTGTGATCCCAAATTAAGCTTAGAATCGCCGAAAAACGCTTCTAAAGGCCAGAAATCGCATTTTAAAGTTGTGATCCCAAATTAAGCTCAGAATGGCCGAAAAACGCTTCTAAAGGCCAGAAATCGCATTCTAAAGTTGTGATCCCAAATTCAGCTTAGAATGGCCGAAAAACGCTTCTAAAGGCCAGAAATCGCATTTTAAAGTTGTGATCCCAAATTAAGCTCAGAATCGCCGAAAAACGCTTCTAAAGGCCAGAAATCGCATTTTAAAGTTGTGATCCCAAATTAAGCTCAGAATGGCCGAAAAACGCTTCTAAAGGCCAGAAATCGTATTCTAAAGTTGTGATCCCAAATTAAGCTTAGAATCGCCGAAAAACGCTTCTAAAGGCCAGAAATCGCATTTTAAAGTTGTGATCCCAAATTAAGCTCAAAATCGCCGAAAAACGCTTCTAAAGGCCAGAAATCGCATTTTAAAGTTGTGATCCCAAATTAAGCTCAGAATGGCCGAAAAACGCTTCTAAAGGCCAGAAATCGTATTCTAAAGTTGTGATCCCAAATTGAGCTTAGAATCGCCGAAAAACGCTTCTAAAGGCCAGAAATCGCAATTTAAAGTTGTGATCCCAAATTAAGCTTAGAATCGCCGAAAAACGCTTCTAAAGGCCAGAAATCGCATTTTAAAGTTGTGATCCCAAATTAAGCTCAGAATGGCCGAAAAACGCTTCTAAAGGCCAGAAATCGCATTTTAAAGTTGTGATCCCAAATTAAGCTTAAAATCGCCGAAAAACGCTTCTAAAGGCCAGAAATCGCATTCTAAAGTTGTGATCCCAAATTAAGCTCAGAATCGCCGAAAAACGCTTCTAAAGGCCAGAAATCGCAATTTAAAGTTGTGATCCCAAATTAAGCTTAGAATCGCCGAAAAACGCTTCTAAAGGCCAGAAATCGCAATTTAAAGTTGTGATCCCAAATTAAGCTTAGAATCGCCGAAAAACGCTTCTAAAGGCCAGAAATCGCATTCTAAAGTTGTGATCCCAAATTAAGCTCAGAATGGCCGAAAAACGCTTCTAAAGGCCAGAAATCGCATTCTAAAGTTGTGATCCCAAATTCAGCTTAGAATGGCCGAAAAACGCTTCTAAAGGCCAGAAATCGCATTTTAAAGTTGTGATCCCAAATTAAGCTTAGAATCGCCGAAAAACGCTTCTAAAGGCCAGAAATCGCATTTTAAAGTTGTGATCCCAAATTAAGCTCAGAATGGCCGAAAAACGCTTCTAAAGGCCAGAAATCGTATTCTAAAGTTGTGATCCCAAATTAAGCTTAGAATCGCCGAAAAACGCTTCTAAAGGCCAGAAATCGCATTTTAAAGTTGTGATCCCAAATTAAGCTCAGAATCGCCGAAAAACGCTTCTAAAGGCCAGAAATCGCATTTTAAAGTTGTGATCCCAAATTAAGCTCAGAATGGCCGAAAAACGCTTCTGAAGGCCAGAAATCGTATTCTAAAGTTGTGATCCCAAATTAAGCTTAGAATGGCCGAAAAACGCTTCTAAAGGCCAGAAATCGCAATTTAAAGTTGTGATCCCAAATTAAGCTTAGAATCGCCGAAAAACGCTTCTAAAGGCCAGAAATCGCATTTTAAAGTTGTGATCCCAAATTAAGCTCAGAATGGCCGAAAAACGCTTCTAAAGGCCAGAAATCGCATTTTAAAGTTGTGATCCCAAATTAAGCTTAGAATGGCCGAAAAACGCTTCTAAAGGCCAGAAATCGCATTTTAAAGTTGTGATCCCAAATTAAGCTTAGAATCGCCGAAAAACGCTTCTAAAGGCCAGAAATCGCATTTTAAAGTTGTGATCCCAAATTAAGCTCAGAATCGCCGAAAAACGCTTCTAAAGGCCAGAAATCGCATTTTAAAGTTGTGATCCCAAATTAAGCTCAGAATGGCCGAAAAACGCTTCTAAAGGCCAGAAATCGTATTAAGCTTAGAATCGCCGAAAAACGCTTCTAAAGGCCAGAAATCGCATTTTAAAGTTGTGATCCCAAATTAAGCTCAGAATCGCCGAAAAACGCTTCTAAAGGCCAGAAATCGCATTTTAAAGTTGTGATCCCAAATTAAGCTCAGAATGGCCGAAAAACGCTTCTAAAGGCCAGAGATTGTATTCTAAAGTTGTGATCCCAAATTAAGCTTAGAATCGCCGAAAAACGCTTCTAAAGGCCAGAAATCGCATTTTAAAGTTGTGATCCCAAATTAAGCTTAGAATCGCCGAAAAACGCTTCTAAAGGCCAGAAATCGCATTTTAAAGTTGTGATCCCAAATTAAGCTTAGAATCGCCGAAAAACGCTTCTAAAGGCCAGAAATCGCATTTTAAAGTTGTGATCCCAAATTAAGCTTAGAATCGCCGAAAAACGCTTCTAAAGGCCAGAAATCGCATTTTAAAGTTGTGATCCCAAATTAAGCTTAGAATCGCCGAAAAACGCTTCTAAAGGCCAGAAATCGCATTTTAAAGTTGTGATCCCAAATTAAGCTTAGAATCGCCGAAAAACGCTTCTAAAGGCCAGAAATCGCATTTTAAAGTTGTGATCCCAAATTAAGCTTAGAATCGCCGAAAAACGCTTCTTAAGGCCAGAAATCGCATTTTAAAGTTGTGATCCCAAATTAAGCTCAGAATCGCCGAAAAACGCTTCTAAAGGCCAGAAATCGTATTCTAAAGTTGTGATCCCAAATTAAGCTTAGAATCGCCGAAAAACGCTTCTAAAGGCCAGAAATCGCATTTTAAAGTTGTGATCCCAAATTAAGCTCAGAATGGCCGAAAAACGCTTCTAAAGGCCAGAAATCGCATTTTAAAGTTGTGATCCCAAATTAAGCTCAGAATCGCCGAAAAACGCTTCTAAAGGCCAGAAATCGCATTTTAAAGTTGTGATCCCAAATTAAGCTCAGAATGGCCGAAAAACGCTTCTAAAGGCCAGAAATCGTATTAAGCTTAGAATCGCCGAAAAACGCTTCTAAAGGCCAGAAATCGCATTTTAAAGTTGTGATCCCAAATTAAGCTCAGAATCGCCGAAAAACGCTTCTAAAGGCCAGAAATCGCATTTTAAAGTTGTGATCCCAAATTAAGCTCAGAATGGCCGAAAAACGCTTCTAAAGGCCAGAGATTGTATTCTAAAGTTGTGATCCCAAATTAAGCTTAGAATCGCCGAAAAACGCTTCTAAAGGCCAGAAATCGCATTTTAAAGTTGTGATCCCAAATTAAGCTCAGAATCGCCGAAAAACGCTTCTAAAGGCCAGAAATCGCATTTTAAAGTTGTGATCCCAAATTAAGCTCAGAATGGCCGAAAAACGCTTCTAAAGGCCAGAAATCGTATTCTAAAGTTGTGATCCCAAATTAAGCTCAGAATGGCCGAAAAACGCTTCTAAAGGCCAGAAATCGCATTTTAAAGTTGTGATCCCAAATTAAGCTCAGAATGGCCGAAAAACGCTTCTAAAGGCCAGAAATCGCATTTTAAAGTTGTGATTCCAAATTAAGCTCAGAATGGCCGAAAAACGCTTCTAAAGGCCAGAAATCGTATTCTAAAGTTGTGATCCCAAATTAAGCTTAGAATCGCCGAAAAACGCTTATAAAGGCCAGAAATCGCAATTTAAAGTTGTGATCCCAAATTAAGCTCAGAATCGCCGAAAAACGCTTCTAAAGGCCAGAAATCGCATTTTAAAGTTGTGATCCCAAATTAAGCTTAGAATCGCCGAAAAACGCTTCTAAAGGCCAGAAATCGCATTCTAAAGTTGTGATCCCAAATTAAGCTTAGAATGGCCGAAAAACGCTTCTAAAGGCCAGAAATCGCATTTTAAAGTTGTGATCCCAAATTAAGCTCAGAATCGCCGAAAAACGCTTCTAAAGGCCAGAAATCGCATTTTAAAGTTGTGATCCCAAATTAAGCTTAGAATCGCCGAAAAACGCTTCTAAAGGCCAGAAATCGCATTCTAAAGTTGTGATCCCAAATTAAGCTCAGAATTGCCGAAAAACGCTTCTAAAGGCCAGAAATCGCATTTTAAAGTTGTGATCTCAAATTAAGCTTAGAATCGCCGAAAAACGCTTCTAAAGGCCAGAAATCGCATTTTAAAGTTGTGATCCCAAATTAAGCTCAGAATCGCCGAAAAACGCTTCTAAAGGCCAGAAATCGCATTTTAAAGTTGTGATCCCAAATTAAGCTCAGAATCGCCGAAAAACGCTTCTAAAGGCCAGAAATCGCATTTTAAAGTTGTGATCCCAAATTAAGCTGAGAATCGCCGAAAAACGCTTCTAAAGGCCAGAAATCGCATTTTAAAGTTGTGATCCCAAATTAAGCTCAGAATGGCCGAAAAACGCTTCCAAAGGCCAGAAATCGCATTTTAAAGTTGTGATCCCAAATTAAGCTTAGAATCGCCGAAAAACGCTTCTAAAGGCCAGAAATCGCATTTTAAAGTTGTGATCCCAAATTAAGCTTAGAATCGCCGAAAAACGCTTCTAAAGGCCAGAAATCGCATTTTAAAGTTGTGATCCCAAATTAAGCTCAGAATGGCCGAAAAACGCTTCTAAAGGCCAGAAATCGCATTTTAAAGTTGTGATCCCAAATTAAGCTTAGAATCGCCGAAAAACGCTTCTAAAGGCCAGAAATCGCATTTTAAAGTTGTGATCCCAAATTAAGCTCAGAATGGCCGAAAAACGCTTCTAAAGGCCAGAAATCGCATTTTAAAGTTGTGATCCCAAATTAAGCTCAGAATGGCCGAAAAACGCTTCTAAAGGCCAGAAATCGCATTTTAAAGTTGTGATCCCAAATTAAGCTCAGAATCGCCGAAAAACGCTTCTAAAGGCCAGAAATCGCATTTTAAAGTTGTGATCCCAAATTAAGCTCAGAATCGCCGAAAAACGCTTCTAAAGGCCAGAAATCGCATTTTAAAGTTGTGATCCCAAATTAAGCTCAGAATCGCCGAAAAACGCTTCTAAAGGCCAGAAATCGCATTTTAAAGTTGTGATCCCAAATTAAGCTCAGAATGGCCGAAAAACGCTTCTAAAGGCCAGAAATCGCATTTTAAAGTTGTGATCCCAAATTAAGCTTAGAATCGCCGAAAAACGCTTCTAAAGGCCAGAAATCGCATTTTAAAGTTGTGATCCCAAATTAAGCTTAGAATCGCCGAAAAACGCTTCTAAAGGCCAGAAATCGCATTTTAAAGTTGTGATCCCAAATTAAGCTCAGAATGGCCGAAAAACGCTTCTAAAGGCCAGAAATCGCATTTTAAAGTTGTGATCCCAAATTAAGCTTAGAATCGCCGAAAAACGCTTCTAAAGGCCAGAAATCGCATTTTAAAGTTGTGATCCCAAATTAAGCTCAGAATCGCCGAAAAACGCTTCTAAAGGCCAGAAATCGCATTTTAAAGTTGTGATCCCAAATTAAGCTTAGAATCGCCGAAAAACGCTTCTAAAGGCCAGAAATCGCATTTTAAAGTTGTGATCCCAAATTAAGCTCAGAATCGCCGAAAAACGCTTCTAAAGGCCAGAAATCGCATTTTAAAGTTGTGATCCCAAATTAAGCTTAGAATCGCCGAAAAACGCTTCTAAAGGCCAGAAATCGCATTTTAAAGTTGTGATCCCAAATTAAGCTCAGAATGGCCGAAAAACGCTTCTAAAGGCCAGAAATCGCATTCTAAAGTTGTGATCCCAAATTAAGCTTAGAATCGCCGAAAAACGCTTCTAAAGGCCAGAAATCGCATTTTAAAGTTGTGATCCCAAATTATGCTCAGAATGGCCGAAAAACGCTTCTAAAGGCCAGAAATCGCATTTTAAAGTTGTGATCCCAAATTGAGCTTAGAATCGCCGAAAAACGCTTCTAAAGGCCAGAAATCGCATTTTAAAGTTGTGATCCCAAATTAAGCTCAGAATGGCCGAAAAACGCTTCTAAAGGCCAGAAATCGCATTCTAAAGTTGTGATCCCAAATTAAGCTTAGAATCGCCGAAAAACGCTTCTAAAGGCCAGAAATCGCATTTTAAAGTTGTGATCCCAAATTATGCTCAGAATGGCCGAAAAACGCTCCTAAAGGCCAGAAATCGCATTTTAAAGTTGTGATCCCAAATTAAGCTTAGAATCGCCGAAAAACGCTTATAAAGGCCAGAAATCGCATTTTAAAGTTGTGATCCCAAATTAAGCTTAGAATCGCCGAAAAACGCTTCTAAAGGCCAGAAATCGCATTTTAAAGTTGTGATCCCAAAATCGCCGAAAAACGCTTCTAAAGGCCAGAAATCGCATTTTAAAGTTGTGATCCCAAATTAAGCTTAGAATCGCCGAAAAACGCTTATAAAGGCGCCAGAAATCGCATTTTAAAGTTGTGATCCCAAATTAAGCTCAGAATCGCCGAAAAACGCTTCTAAAGGCCAGAAATCGCATTTTAAAGTTGTGATCCCAAATTAAGCTTAGAATCGCCGAAAAACGCTTCTAAAGGCCAGAAATCGCATTTTAAAGTTGTGATCCCAAATTAAGCTCAGAATGGCCGAAAAACGCTTCTAAAGGCCAGAAATCGCATTTTAAAGTTGTGATCCCATATTAAGCTTAGAATCGCCGAAAAACGCTTCTAAAGGCCAGAAATCGCATTTTAAAGTTGTGATCCCAAATTAAGCTCAGAATGGCCGAAAAACGCTTCTAAAGGCCAGAAATCGCATTTTAAAGTTGTGATCCCAAATTAAGCTCAGAATCGCCGAAAAACGCTTCTAAAGGCCAGAAATCGCATTTTAAAGTTGTGATCCCAAATTAAGCTCAGAATCGCCGAAAAACGCTTCTAAAGGCCAGAAATCGCATTCTAAAGTTGTGATCCCAAATTAAGCTTAGAATCGCCGAAAAACGCTTCTAAAGGCCAGAAATCGCATTTTAAAGTTGTGATCCCAAATTAAGCTTAGAATCGCCGAAAAACGCTTCTAAAGGCCAGAAATCGCATTTTAAAGTTGTGATCCCAAATTAAGCTCAGAATGGCCGAAAAACGCTTCTAAAGGCCAGAAATCGCATTTTAAAGTTGTGATCCCAAATTAAGCTCAGAATGGCCGAAAAACGCTTCTAAAGGCCAGAAATCGCATTTTAAAGTTGTGATCCCAAATTAAGCTTAGAATCGCCGAAAAACGCTTCTAAAGGCCAGAAATCGCATTTTAAAGTTGTGATCCCAAATTAAGCTCAGAATGCCCGAAAAACGCTTCTAAAGGCCAGAAATCGCATTCTAAAGTTGTGATCCCAAATTAAGCTTAGAATCGCCGAAAAACGCTTCTAAAGGCCAGAAATCGCATTTTAAAGTTGTGATCCCAAATTAAGCTTAGAATCGCCGAAAAACGCTTCTAAAGGCCAGAAATCGCATTTTAAAGTTGTGATCCCAAATTAAGCTCAGAATCGCCGAAAAACGCTTCTAAAGGCCAGAAATCGCATTTTAAAGTTGTGATCCCAAATTAAGCTTAGAATCGCCGAAAAACGCTTCTAAAGGCCAGAAATCGCATTTTAAAGTTGTGATCCCAAATTAAGCTTAGAATCGCCGAAAAACGCTTCTAAAGGCCAGAAATCGCATTTTAAAGTTGTGATCCCAAATTAAGCTCAGAATGGCCGAAAAACGCTTCTAAAGGCCAGAAATCGCATTCTAAAGTTGTGATCCCAAATTAAGCTTAGAATCGCCGAAAAACGCTTCTAAAGGCCAGAAATCGCATTTTAAAGTTGTGATCCCAAATTATGCTCAGAATGGCCGAAAAACGCTTCTAAAGGCCAGAAATCGCATTTTAAAGTTGTGATCCCAAATTGAGCTTAGAATCGCCGAAAAACGCTTCTAAAGGCCAGAAATCGCATTTTAAAGTTGTGATCCCAAATTAAGCTCAGAATGGCCGAAAAACGCTTCTAAAGGCCAGAAATCGCATTCTAAAGTTGTGATCCCAAATTAAGCTTAGAATCGCCGAAAAACGCTTCTAAAGGCCAGAAATCGCATTTTAAAGTTGTGATCCCAAATTATGCTCAGAATGGCCGAAAAACGCTCCTAAAGGCCAGAAATCGCATTTTAAAGTTGTGATCCCAAATTAAGCTTAGAATCGCCGAAAAACGCTTATAAAGGCCAGAAATCGCATTTTAAAGTTGTGATCCCAAATTAAGCTTAGAATCGCCGAAAAACGCTTCTAAAGGCCAGAAATCGCATTTTAAAGTTGTGATCCCAAAATCGCCGAAAAACGCTTCTAAAGGCCAGAAATCGCATTTTAAAGTTGTGATCCCAAATTAAGCTTAGAATCGCCGAAAAACGCTTATAAAGGCGCCAGAAATCGCATTTTAAAGTTGTGATCCCAAATTAAGCTCAGAATCGCCGAAAAACGCTTCTAAAGGCCAGAAATCGCATTTTAAAGTTGTGATCCCAAATTAAGCTTAGAATCGCCGAAAAACGCTTCTAAAGGCCAGAAATCGCATTTTAAAGTTGTGATCCCAAATTAAGCTCAGAATGGCCGAAAAACGCTTCTAAAGGCCAGAAATCGCATTTTAAAGTTGTGATCCCATATTAAGCTTAGAATCGCCGAAAAACGCTTCTAAAGGCCAGAAATCGCATTTTAAAGTTGTGATCCCAAATTAAGCTCAGAATGGCCGAAAAACGCTTCTAAAGGCCAGAAATCGCATTTTAAAGTTGTGATCCCAAATTAAGCTCAGAATCGCCGAAAAACGCTTCTAAAGGCCAGAAATCGCATTTTAAAGTTGTGATCCCAAATTAAGCTCAGAATCGCCGAAAAACGCTTCTAAAGGCCAGAAATCGCATTCTAAAGTTGTGATCCCAAATTAAGCTTAGAATCGCCGAAAAACGCTTCTAAAGGCCAGAAATCGCATTTTAAAGTTGTGATCCCAAATTAAGCTTAGAATCGCCGAAAAACGCTTCTAAAGGCCAGAAATCGCATTTTAAAGTTGTGATCCCAAATTAAGCTCAGAATGGCCGAAAAACGCTTCTAAAGGCCAGAAATCGCATTTTAAAGTTGTGATCCCAAATTAAGCTCAGAATGGCCGAAAAACGCTTCTAAAGGCCAGAAATCGCATTTTAAAGTTGTGATCCCAAATTAAGCTTAGAATCGCCGAAAAACGCTTCTAAAGGCCAGAAATCGCATTTTAAAGTTGTGATCCCAAATTAAGCTCAGAATGCCCGAAAAACGCTTCTAAAGGCCAGAAATCGCATTCTAAAGTTGTGATCCCAAATTAAGCTTAGAATCGCCGAAAAACGCTTCTAAAGGCCAGAAATCGCATTTTAAAGTTGTGATCCCAAATTAAGCTTAGAATCGCCGAAAAACGCTTCTAAAGGCCAGAAATCGCATTTTAAAGTTGTGATCCCAAATTAAGCTCAGAATCGCCGAAAAACGCTTCTAAAGGCCAGAAATCGCATTTTAAAGTTGTGATCCCAAATTAAGCTTAGAATCGCCGAAAAACGCTTCTAAAGGCCAGAAATCGCATTTTAAAGTTGTGATCCCAAATTAAGCTCAGAATGGCCGAAAAACGCTTCTAAAGGCCAGAAATCGCATTCTAAAGTTGTGATCCCAAATTAAGCTTAGAATCGCCGAAAAACGCTTCTAAAGGCCAGAAATCGCATTTTAAAGTTGTGATCCCAAATTAAGCTCAGAATGGCCGAAAAACGCTTCTAAAGGCCAGAAATCGCATTCTAAAGTTGTGATCCCAAATTGAGCTTAGAATCGCCGAAAAACGCTTCTAAAGGCCAGAAATCGCATTTTAAAGTTGTGATCCCAAATTAAGCTCAGAATGGCCGAAAAACGCTTCTAAAGGCCAGAAATCGCATTCTAAAGTTGTGATCCCAAATTAAGCTTAGAATCGCCGAAAAACGCTTCTAAAGGCCAGAAATCGCATTTTAAAGTTGTGATCCCAAAATCGCCGAAAAACGCTCCTAAAGGCCAGAAATCGCATTTTAAAGTTGTGATCCCAAATTAAGCTTAGAATCGCCGAAAAACGCTTATAAAGGCCAGAAATCGCATTTTAAAGTTGTGATCCCAAATTAAGCTTAGAATCGCCGAAAAACGCTTCTAAAGGCCAGAAATCGCATTTTAAAGTTGTGATCCCAAAATCGCCGAAAAACGCTTCTAAAGGCCAGAAATCGCATTTTAAAGTTGTGATCCCAAATTAAGCTTAGAATCGCCGAAAAACGCTTATAAAGGCCAGAAATCGCATTTTAAAGTTGTGATCCCAAATTAAGCTTAGAATCGCCGAAAAACGCTTCTAAAGGCCAGAAATCGCATTCTAAAGTTGTGATCCCAAATTAAGCTTAGAATCACCGAAAAACGCTTCTAAAGGCCAGAAATCGCATTTTAAAGTTGTGATCCCAAATTAAGCTCAGAATCGCCGAAAAACGCTTCTAAAGGCCAGAAATCGCATTTTAAAGTTGTGATCCCAAATTAAGCTCAGAATCGCCGAAAAACGCTTCTAAAGGCCAGAAATCGCATTTTAAAGTTGTGATCCCAAATTAAGCTTAGAATCGCCGAAAAACGCTTCTAAAGGCCAGAAATCGCATTCTAAAGTTGTGATCCCAAATTAAGCTCAGAATGGCCGAAAAACGCTTCTAAAGGCCAGAAATCGCATTTTAAAGTTGTGATCCCAAATTAAGCTTAGAATCGCCGAAAAACGCTTCTAAAGGCCAGAAATCGCATTTTAAAGTTGTGATCCCAAATTAAGCTCAGAATGGCCGAAAAACGCTTCTAAAGGCCAGAAATCGCATTTTAAAGTTGTGATCCCAAATTAAGCTCAGAATCGCCGAAAAACGCTTCAAAAGGCCAGAAATCGCATTTTAAAGTTGTGATCCCAAATTAAGCTCAGAATCGCCGAAAAACGCTTCTAAAGGCCAGAAATCGCATTTTAAAGTTGTGATCCCAAATTAAGCTTAGAATCGCCGAAAAACGCTTCTAAAGGCCAGAAATCGCATTTTAAAGTTGTGATCCCAAATTAAGCTCAGAATGGCCGAAAAACGCTTCTAAAGGCCAGAAATCGCATTTTAAAGTTGTGATCCCAAATTAAGCTCAGAATCGCCGAAAAACGCTTCTAAAGGCCAGAAATCGCATTTTAAAGTTGTGATCCCAAATTAAGCTTAGAATCGCCGAAAAACGCTTCTAAAAGCCAGAAATCGCATTCTA
Source organism: Uranotaenia lowii (assembly GCF_029784155.1). NCBI lineage: Eukaryota > Metazoa > Arthropoda > Insecta > Diptera > Culicidae > Uranotaenia > Uranotaenia lowii. Next base: position 56,887 of record NW_026597078.1, on the reverse strand, counting down.
AAGTTGTGATCCCAAATTAAGCTCAGAATGGCCGAAAAACGCTTCTAAAGGCCAGAAATCGCATTTTAAAGTTGTGATCCCAAATTAAGCTTAGAATCGCCGAAAAACGCTTCTAAAGGCCAGAAATCGCATTTTAAAGTTGTGATCCCAAATTAAGCTCAGAATGGCCGAAAAACGCTTCTAAAGGCCAGAAATCGCATTTTAAAGTTGTGATCCCAAATTAAGCTCAGAATCGCCGAAAAACGCTTCTAAAGGCCAGAAATCGCATTTTAAAGTTGTGATCCCAAATTAAGCTCAGAATCGCCGAAAAACGCTTCTAAAGGCCAGAAATCGCATTTTAAAGTTGTGATCCCAAATTAAGCTCAGAATCGCCGAAAAACGCTTCTAAAGGCCAGAAATCGCATTTTAAAGTTGTGATCCCAAATTAAGCTTAGAATCGCCGAAAAACGCTTCTAAAGGCCAGAAATCGCATTTTAAAGTTGTGATCCCAAATTAAGCTTAGAATCGCCGAAAAACGCTTCTAAAGGCCAGAAATCGCATTTTAAAGTTGTGATCCCAAATTAAGCTCAGAATGGCCGAAAAACGCTTCTAAAGGCCAGAAATCGCATTTTAAAGTTGTGATCCCAAATTAAGCTCAGAATGGCCAAAAAACGCTTCTAAAGGCCAGAAATCGCATTTTAAAGTTGTGATCCCAAATTAAGCTTAGAATCGCCGAAAAACGCTTCTAAAGGCCAGAAATCGCATTTTAAAGTTGTGATCCCAAATTAAGCTCAGAATGCCCGAAAAACGCTTCTAAAGGCCAGAAATCGCATTCTAAAGTTGTGATCCCAAATTAAGCTTAGAATCGCCGAAAAACGCTTCTAAAGGCCAGAAATCGCATTTTAAAGTTGTGATCCCAAATTAAGCTTAGAATCGCCGAAAAACGCTTCTAAAGGCCAGAAATCGCATTTTAAAGTTGTGATCCCAAATTAAGCTCAGAATCGCCGAAAAACGCTTCTAAAGGCCAGAAATCGCATTTTAAAGTTGTGATCCCAAATTAAGCTTAGAATCGCCGAAAAACGCTTCTAAAGGCCAGAAATCGCATTTTAAAGTTGTGATCCCAAATTAAGCTTAGAATCGCCGAAAAACGCTTCTAAAGGCCAGAAATCGCATTTTAAAGTTGTGATCCCAAATTAAGCTTAGAATCGCCGAAAAACGCTTCTAAAGGCCAGAAATCGCATTTTAAAGTTGTGATCCCAAATTAAGCTCAGAATGGCCGAAAAACGCTTCTAAAGGCCAGAAATCGCATTCTAAAGTTGTGATCCCAAATTGAGCTTAGAATCGCCGAAAAACGCTTCTAAAGGCCAGAAATCGCATTTTAAAGTTGTGATCCCAAATTAAGCTCAGAATGGCCGAAAAACGCTTCTAAAGGCCAGAAATCGCATTCTAAAGTTGTGATCCCAAATTAAGCTTAGAATCGCCGAAAAACGCTTCTAAAGGCCAGAAATCGCATTTTAAAGTTGTGATCCCAAAATCGCCGAAAAACGCTCCTAAAGGCCAGAAATCGCATTTTAAAGTTGTGATCCCAAATTAAGCTTAGAATCGCCGAAAAACGCTTATAAAGGCCAGAAATCGCATTTTAAAGTTGTGATCCCAAATTAAGCTTAGAATCGCCGAAAAACGCTTCTAAAGGCCAGAAATCGCATTTTAAAGTTGTGATCCCAAAATCGCCGAAAAACGCTTCTAAAGGCCAGAAATCGCATTTTAAAGTTGTGATCCCAAATTAAGCTTAGAATCGCCGAAAAACGCTTATAAAGGCCAGAAATCGCATTTTAAAGTTGTGATCCCAAATTAAGCTTAGAATCGCCGAAAAACGCTTCTAAAGGCCAGAAATCGCATTCTAAAGTTGTGATCCCAAATTAAGCTTAGAATCGCCGAAAAACGCTTCTAAAGGCCAGAAATCGCATTTTAAAGTTGTGATCCCAAATTAAGCTCAGAATCGCCGAAAAACGCTTCTAAAGGCCAGAAATCGCATTTTAAAGTTGTGATCCCAAATTAAGCTCAGAATCGCCGAAAAACGCTTCTAAAGGCCAGAAATCGCATTTTAAAGTTGTGATCCCAGTTGTGACGCTTCTAAAGGCCAGAAATCGCATTTTAAAGTTGTGATCCCAAATTAAGCTCAGAATCGCCGAAAAACGCTTCTAAAGGCCAGAAATCGCATTTTAAAGTTGTGATCCCAAATTAAGCTCAGAATGGCCGAAAAACGCTTCTAAAGGCCAGAAATCGTATTCTAAAGTTGTGATCCCAAATTAAGCTTAGAATCGCCGAAAAACGCTTCTAAAGGCCAGAAATCGCATTTTAAAGTTGTGATCCCAAATTAAGCTCAGAATGCCCGAAAAACGCTTCTAAAGGCCAGAAATCGCATTCTAAAGTTGTGATCCCAAATTAAGCTTAGAATCGCCGAAAAACGCTTCTAAAGGCCAGAAATCGCATTCTAAAGTTGTGATCCCAAATTAAGCTCAGAATGGCCGAAAAACGCTTCTAAAGGCCAGAAATCGCATTCTAAAGTTGTGATCCCAAATTCAGCTTAGAATCGCCGAAAAACGCTTCTAAAGGCCAGAAATCGCATTCTAAAGTTGTGATCCCAAATTAAGCTTAGAATCGCCGAAAAACGCTTCTAAAGGCCAGAAATCGCATTTTAAAGTTGTGATCCCAAATTAAGCTCAGAATCGCCGAAAAACGCTTCTAAAGGCCAGAAATCGCATTTTAAAGTTGTGATCCCAAATTAAGCTCAGAATCGCCGAAAAACGCTTCTAAAGGCCAGAAATCGCATTTTAAAGTTGTGATCCCAAATTAAGCTCAGAATCGCCGAAAAACGCTTCTAAAGGCCAGAAATCGCATTTTAAAGTTGTGATCCCAAATTAAGCTCAGAATGGCCGAAAAACGCTTCTAAAGGCCAGAAATCGCATTTTAAAGTTGTGATCCCAAATTAAGCTCAGAATCGCCGAAAAACGCTTCTAAAGGCCAGAAATCGCATTTTAAAGTTGTGATCCCAAATTAAGCTCAGAATGGCCGAAAAACGCTTCTAAAGGCCAGAAATCGTATTCTAAAGTTGTGATCCCAAATTAAGCTTAGAATCGCCGAAAAACGCTTCTAAAGGCCAGAAATCGCATTTTAAAGTTGTGATCCCAAATTAAGCTCAGAATGCCCGAAAAACGCTTCTAAAGGCCAGAAATCGCATTCTAAAGTTGTGATCCCAAATTAAGCTTAGAATCGCCGAAAAACGCTTCTAAAGGCCAGAAATCGCATTCTAAAGTTGTGATCCCAAATTAAGCTCAGAATCGCCGAAAAACGCTTCTAAAGGCCAGAAATCGCATTTTAAAGTTGTGATCCCAAATTAAGCTCAGAATCGCCGAAAAACGCTTCTAAAGGCCAGAAATCGCATTCTAAAGTTGTGATCCCAAATTAAGCTTAGAATCGCCGAAAAACGCTTCTAAAGGCCAGAAATCGCATTCTAAAGTTGTGATCCCAAATTAAGCTCAGAATCGCCGAAAAACGCTTCTAAAGGCCAGAAATCGCATTCTAAAGTTGTGATCCCAAATTAAGCTCAGAATGGCCGAAAAACGCTTCTAAAGGCCAGAAATCGCATTCTAAAGTTGTGATCCCAAATTAAGCTTAGAATCGCCGAAAAACGCTTCTAAAGGCCAGAAATCGCATTTTAAAGTTGTGATCCCAAATTAAGCTCAGAATGGCCGAAAAACGCTTCTAAAGGCCAGAAATCGCATTTTAAAGTTGTGATCCCAAATTAAGCTCAGAATCGCCGAAAAACGCTTCTAAAGGCCAGAAATCGCATTTTAAAGTTGTGATCCCAAATTAAGCTCAGAATCGCCGAAAAACGCTTCTAAAGGCCAGAAATCGCATTTTAAAGTTGTGATCCCAAATTAAGCTCAGAATCGCCGAAAAACGCTTCTAAAGGCCAGAAATCGCATTTTAAAGTTGTGATCCCAAATTAAGCTCAGAATCGCCGAAAAACGCTTCTAAAGGCCAGAAATCGCATTTTAAAGTTGTGATTCCAAATTAAGCTCAGAATCGCCGAAAAACGCTTCTAAAGGCCAGAAATCGCATTTTAAAGTTGTGATCCCAAATTAAGCTCAGAATCGCCGAAAAACGCTTCTAAAGGCCAGAAATCGCATTTTAAAGTTGTGATCCCAAATTAAGCTCAGAATGGCCGAAAAACGCTTCTAAAGGCCAGAAATCGCATTTTAAAGTTGTGATCCCAAATTAAGCTCAGAATCGCCGAAAAACGCTTCTAAAGGCCAGAAATCGCATTTTAAAGTTGTGATCCCAAATTAAGCTCAGAATGGCCGAAAAACGCTTCTAAAGGCCAGAAATCGTATTCTAAAGTTGTGATCCCAAATTAAGCTTAGAATCGCCGAAAAACGCTTCTAAAGGCCAGAAATCGCATTTTAAAGTTGTGATCCCAAATTAAGCTCAGAATCGCCGAAAAACGCTTCTAAAGGCCAGAAATCGCATTTTAAAGTTGTGATCCCAAATTAAGCTCAGAATGGCCGAAAAACGCTTCTAAAGGCCAGAAATCGCATTTTAAAGTTGTGATCCCAAATTAAGCTCAGAATCGCCGAAAAACGCTTCTAAAGGCCAGAAATCGCATTTTAAAGTTGTGATCCCAAATTAAGCTCAGAATGGCCGAAAAACGCTTCTAAAGGCCAGAAATCGCATTCTAAAGTTGTGATCCCAAATTAAGCTTAGAATCGCCGAAAAACGCTTCTAAAGGCCAGAAATCGCATTTTAAAGTTGTGATCCCAAAATCGCCGAAAAACGCTCCTAAAGGCCAGAAATCGCATTTTAAAGTTGTGATCCCAAATTAAGCTTAGAATCGCCGAAAAACGCTTATAAAGGCCAGAAATCGCATTTTAAAGTTGTGATCCCAAATTAAGCTTAGAATCGCCGAAAAACGCTTCTAAAGGCCAGAAATCGCATTTTAAAGTTGTGATCCCAAAATCGCCGAAAAACGCTTCTAAAGGCCAGAAATCGCATTTTAAAGTTGTGATCCCAAATTAAGCTTAGAATCGCCGAAAAACGCTTCTAAAGGCCAGAAATCGCATTCTAAAGTTGTGATCCCAAATTAAGCTTAGAATCGCCGAAAAACGCTTCTAAAGGCCAGAAATCGCATTTTAAAGTTGTGATCCCAAATTAAGCTCAGAATCGCCGAAAAACGCTTCTAAAGGCCAGAAATCGCATTTTAAAGTTGTGATCCCAAATTAAGCTCAGAATCGCCGAAAAACGCTTCTAAAGGCCAGAAATCGCATTTTAAAGTTGTGATCCCAAATTAAGCTCAGAATGGCCGAAAAACGCTTCTAAAGGCCAGAAATCGCATTTTAAAGTTGTGATCCCAAATTAAGCTCAGAATCGCCGAAAAACGCTTCTAAAGGCCAGAAATCGCATTTTAAAGTTGTGATCCCAAATTAAGCTCAGAATGGCCGAAAAACGCTTCTAAAGGCCAGAAATCGTATTCTAAAGTTGTGATCCCAAATTAAGCTTAGAATCGCCGAAAAACGCTTCTAAAGGCCAGAAATCGCATTTTAAAGTTGTGATCCCAAATTAAGCTCAGAATGCCCGAAAAACGCTTCTAAAGGCCAGAAATCGCATTCTAAAGTTGTGATCCCAAATTAAGCTTAGAATCGCCGAAAAACGCTTCTAAAGGCCAGAAATCGCATTCTAAAGTTGTGATCCCAAATTAAGCTCAGAATCGCCGAAAAACGCTTCTAAAGGCCAGAAATCGCATTTTAAAGTTGTGATCCCAAATTAAGCTCAGAATCGCCGAAAAACGCTTCTAAAGGCCAGAAATCGCATTTTAAAGTTGTGATCCCAAATTAAGCTCAGAATGGCCGAAAAACGCTTCTAAAGGCCAGAAATCGCATTTTAAAGTTGTGATCCCAAATTAAGCTCAGAATCGCCGAAAAACGCTTCTAAAGGCCAGAAATCGCATTTTAAAGTTGTGATCCCAAATTAAGCTTAGAATCGCCGAAAAACGCTTCTAAAGGCCAGAAATCGCATTCTAAAGTTGTGATCCCAAATTAAGCTTAGAATCGCCGAAAAACGCTTCTAAAGGCCAGAAATCGCATTTTAAAGTTGTGATCCCAAATTAAGCTCAGAATCGCCGAAAAACGCTTCTAAAGGCCAGAAATCGCATTTTAAAGTTGTGATCCCAAATTAAGCTCAGAATCGCCGAAAAACGCTTCTAAAGGCCAGAAATCGCATTTTAAAGTTGTGATCCCAAATTAAGCTCAGAATGGCCGAAAAACGCTTCTAAAGGCCAGAAATCGCATTTTAAAGTTGTGATCCCAAATTAAGCTCAGAATCGCCGAAAAACGCTTCTAAAGGCCAGAAATCGCATTTTAAAGTTGTGATCCCAAATTAAGCTCAGAATGGCCGAAAAACGCTTCTAAAGGCCAGAAATCGTATTCTAAAGTTGTGATCCCAAATTAAGCTTAGAATCGCCGAAAAACGCTTCTAAAGGCCAGAAATCGCATTTTAAAGTTGTGATCCCAAATTAAGCTCAGAATGCCCGAAAAACGCTTCTAAAGGCCAGAAATCGCATTCTAAAGTTGTGATCCCAAATTAAGCTTAGAATCGCCGAAAAACGCTTCTAAAGGCCAGAAATCGCATTCTAAAGTTGTGATCCCAAATTAAGCTCAGAATCGCCGAAAAACGCTTCTAAAGGCCAGAAATCGCATTTTAAAGTTGTGATCCCAAATTAAGCTCAGAATGCCCGAAAAACGCTTCTAAAGGCCAGAAATCGCATTCTAAAGTTGTGATCCCAAATTAAGCTTAGAATCGCCGAAAAACGCTTCTAAAGGCCAGAAATCGCATTCTAAAGTTGTGATCCCAAATTAAGCTCAGAATGGCCGAAAAACGCTTCTAAAGGCCAGAAATCGTATTCTAAAGTTGTGATCCCAAATTAAGCTTAGAATCGCCGAAAAACGCTTCTAAAGGCCAGAAATCGCATTTTAAAGTTGTGATCCCAAATTAAGCTCAGAATGGCCGAAAAACGCTTCTAAAGGCCAGAAATCGCATTTTAAAGTTGTGATCCCAAATTAAGCTCAGAATCGCCGAAAAACGCTTCTAAAGGCCAGAAATCGCATTTTAAAGTTGTGATCCCAAATTAAGCTCAGAATCGCCGAAAAACGCTTCTAAAGGCCAGAAATCGCATTTTAAAGTTGTGATCCCAAATTAAGCTCAGAATCGCCGAAAAACGCTTCTAAAGGCCAGAAATCGCATTTTAAAGTTGTGATCCCAAATTAAGCTCAGAATCGCCGAAAAACGCTTCTAAAGGCCAGCAATCGCATTTTAAAGTTGTGATCCCAAATTAAGCTCAGAATCGCCGAAAAACGCTTCTAAAGGCCAGAAATCGCATTTTAAAGTTGTGATCCCAAATTAAGCTCAGAATCGCCGAAAAACGCTTCTAAAGGCCAGAAATCGCATTTTAAAGTTGTGATCCCAAATTAAGCTCAGAATGGCCGAAAAAGGCTTCTAAAGGCCAGAAATCGCATTTTAAAGTTGTGATCCCAAATTAAGCTCAGAATCGCCGAAAAACGCTTCTAAAGGCCAGAAATCGCATTTTAAAGTTGTGATCCCAAATTAAGCTCAGAATCGCCGAAAAACGCTTCTAAAGGCCAGAAATCGCATTTTAAAGTTGTGATCCCAAATTAAGCTCAGAATCGCCGAAAAACGCTTCTAAAGGCCAGAAATCGCATTTTAAAGTTGTGATCCCAAATTAAGCTCAGAATCGCCGAAAAACGCTTCTAAAGGCCAGCAATCGCATTTTAAAGTTGTGATCCCAAATTAAGCTCAGAATCGCCGAAAAACGCTTCTAAAGGCCAGAAATCGCATTTTAAAGTTGTGATCCCAAATTAAGCTCAGAATCGCCGAAAAACGCTTCTAAAGGCCAGAAATCGCATTTTAAAGTTGTGATCCCAAATTAAGCTCAGAATGGCCGAAAAACGCTTCTAAAGGCCAGAAATCGCATTTTAAAGTTGTGATCCCAAATTAAGCTCAGAATCGCCGAAAAACGCTTCTAAAGGCCAGAAATCGCATTTTAAAGTTGTGATCCCAAATTAAGCTCAGAATGGCCGAAAAACGCTTCTAAAGGCCAGAAATCGTATTCTAAAGTTGTGATCCCAAATTAAGCTTAGAATCGCCGAAAAACGCTTCTAAAGGCCAGAAATCGCATTTTAAAGTTGTGATCCCAAAATCGCCGAAAAACGCTCCTAAAGGCCAGAAATCGTATTTTAAAGTTGTGATCCCAAATTAAGCTTAGAATCGCCGAAAAACGCTTATAAAGGCCAGAAATCGCATTTTAAAGTTGTGATCCCAAATTAACCTTAGAATCGCCGAAAAACGCTTCTAAAGGCCAGAAATCGCATTTTAAAGTTGTGATCCCAAAATCGCCGAAAAACGCTTCTAAAGGCCAGAAATCGCATTTTAAAGTTGTGATCCCAAATTAAGCTTAGAATCGCCGAAAAACGCTTATAAAGGCCAGAAATCGCATTTTAAAGTTGTGATCCCAAATTAAGCTTAGAATCGCCGAAAAACGCTTCTAAAGGCCAGAAATCGCATTCTAAAGTTGTGATCCCAAATTAAGCTTAGAATCGCCGAAAAACGCTTCTAAAGGCCAGAAATCGCATTTTAAAGTTGTGATCCCAAATTAAGCTCAGAATCGCCGAAAAACGCTTCTAAAGGCCAGAAATCGCATTTTAAAGTTGTGATCCCAAATTAAGCTCAGAATCGCCGAAAAACGCTTCTAAAGGCCAGAAATCGCATTTTAAAGTTGTGATCCCAAATTAAGCTCAGAATGGCCGAAAAACGCTTCTAAAGGCCAGAAATCGCATTTTAAAGTTGTGATCCCAAATTAAGCTCAGAATCGCCGAAAAACGCTTCTAAAGGCCAGAAATCGCATTTTAAAGTTGTGATCCCAAATTAAGCTCAGAATGGCCGAAAAACGCTTCTAAAGGCCAGAAATCGTATTCTAAAGTTGTGATCCCAAATTAAGCTTAGAATCGCCGAAAAACGCTTCTAAAGGCCAGAAATCGCATTTTAAAGTTGTGATCCCAAATTAAGCTCAGAATGCCCGAAAAACGCTTCTAAAGGCCAGAAATCGCATTCTAAAGTTGTGATCCCAAATTAAGCTTAGAATCGCCGAAAAACGCTTCTAAAGGCCAGAAATCGCATTCTAAAGTTGTGATCCCAAATTAAGCTCAGAATGGCCGAAAAACGCTTCTAAAGGCCAGAAATCGCATTCTAAAGTTGTGATCCCAAATTCAGCTTAGAATGGCCGAAAAACGCTTCTAAAGGCCAGAAATCGCATTCTAAAGTTGTGATCCCAAATTAAGCTTAGAATCGCCGAAAAACGCTTCTAAAGGCCAGAAATCGCATTTTAAAGTTGTGATCCCAAATTAAGCTCAGAATCGCCGAAAAACGCTTCTAAAGGCCAGAAATCGCATTTTAAAGTTGTGATCCCAAATTAAGCTCAGAATCGCCGAAAAACGCTTCTAAAGGCCAGAAATCGCATTTTAAAGTTGTGATCCCAAATTAAGCTCAGAATCGCCGAAAAACGCTTCTAAAGGCCAGAAATCGCATTTTAAAGTTGTGATCCCAAATTAAGCTCAGAATCGCCGAAAAACGCTTCTAAAGGCCAGAAATCGCATTTTAAAGTTGTGATCCCAAATTAAGCTCAGAATGGCCGAAAAACGCTTCTAAAGGCCAGAAATCGCATTCTAAAGTTGTGATCCCAAATTAAGCTTAGAATCGCCGAAAAACGCTTCTAAAGGCCAGAAATCGCATTTTAAAGTTGTGATCCCAAAATCGCCGAAAAACGCTTCTAAAGGCCAGAAATCGCATTTTAAAGTTGTGATCCCAAATTAAGCTTAGAATCGCCGAAAAACGCTTATAAAGGCCAGAAATCGCATTTTAAAGTTATGATCCCAAATTAAGCTTAGAATCGCCGAAAAACGCTTCTAAAGGCCAGAAATCGCATTTTAAAGTTGTGATCCCAAATTAAGCTCAGAATCGCCGAAAAACGCTTCTAAAGGCCAGAAATCGCATTTTAAAGTTGTGATCCCAAATTAAGCTCAGAATCGCCGAAAAACGCTTCTAAAGGCCAGAAATCGCATTTTAAAGTTGTGATCCCAAATTAAGCTCAGAATGGCCGAAAAACGCTTCTAAAGGCCAGAAATCGCATTTTAAAGTTGTGATCCCAAATTAAGCTCAGAATCGCCGAAAAACGCTTCTAAAGGCCAGAAATCGCATTTTAAAGTTGTGATCCCAAATTAAGCTCAGAATGGCCGAAAAACGCTTCTAAAGGCCAGAAATCGTATTCTAAAGTTGTGATCCCAAATTAAGCTTAGAATCGCCGAAAAACGCTTCTAAAGGCCAGAAATCGCATTTTAAAGTTGTGATCCCAAATTAAGCTCAGAATGCCCGAAAAACGCTTCTAAAGGCCAGAAATCGCATTCTAAAGTTGTGATCCCAAATTAAGCTTAGAATCGCCGAAAAACGCTTCTAAAGGCCAGAAATCGCATTCTAAAGTTGTGATCCCAAATTAAGCTCAGAATGGCCGAAAAACGCTTCTAAAGGCCAGAAATCGCATTCTAAAGTTGTGATCCCAAATTCAGCTTAGAATGGCCGAAAAACGCTTCTAAAGGCCAGAAATCGCATTCTAAAGTTGTGATCCCAAATTAAGCTTAGAATCGCCGAAAAACGCTTCTAAAGGCCAGAAATCGCATTTTAAAGTTGTGATCCCAAATTAAGCTCAGAATCGCCGAAAAACGCTTCTAAAGGCCAGAAATCGCATTCTAAAGTTGTGATCCCAAATTAAGCTTAGAATCGCCGAAAAACGCTTCTAAAGGCCAGAAATCGCATTTTAAAGTTGTGATCCCAAAATCGCCGAAAAACGCTCCTAAAGGCCAGAAATCGCATTTTAAAGTTGTGATCCCAAATTAAGCTTAGAATCGCCGAAAAACGCTTATAAAGGCCAGAAATCGCATTTTAAAGTTGTGATCCCAAATTAAGCTTAGAATCGCCGAAAAACGCTTCTAAAGGCCAGAAATCGCATTTTAAAGTTGTGATCCCAAAATCGCCGAAAAACGCTTCTAAAGGCCAGAAATCGCATTTTAAAGTTGTGATCCCAAATTAAGCTTAGAATCGCCGAAAAACGCTTATAAAGGCCAGAAATCGCATTTTAAAGTTGTGATCCCAAATTAAGCTTAGAATCGCCGAAAAACGCTTCTAAAGGCCAGAAATCGCATTCTAAAGTTATGATCCCAAATTAAGCTTAGAATCGCCGAAAAACACTTCTAAAGGCCAGAAATCGCATTTTAAAGTTGTGATCCCAAATTTAGCTCAGAATCGCCGAAAAACGCTTCTAAAGGCCAGAAATCGCATTTTAAAGTTGTGATCCCAAATTAAGCTCAGAATCGCCGAAAAACGCTTCTAAAGGCCAGAAATCGCATTTTAAAGTTGTGATCCCAAATTAAGCTCAGAATGGCCGAAAAACGCTTCTAAAGGCCAGAAATCGCATTTTAAAGTTGTGATCCCAAATTAAGCTCAGAATGGCCGAAAAACGCTTCTAAAGGCCAGAAATCGTATTCTAAAGTTGTGATCCCAAATTAAGCTTAGAATCGCCGAAAAACGCTTCTAAAGGCCAGAAATCGCATTTTAAAGTTGTGATCCCAAATTAAGCTCAGAATGCCCGAAAAACGCTTCTAAAGGCCAGAAATCGCATTCTAAAGTTGTGATCCCAAATTAAGCTTAGAATCGCCGAAAAACGCTTCTAAAGGCCAGAAATCGCATTTTAAAGTTGTGATCCCAAATTAAGCTTAGAATCGCCGAAAAACGCTTCTAAAGGCCAGAAATCGCATTTTACAGTTGTGATCCCAAATTAAGCTCAGAATCGCCAAAAACCCTTCTAAAGGCCAGAAATCGCATTTTAAAGTTGTGATCCCAAATTAAGCTTAGAATCGCCGAAAAACGCTTCTAAAGGCCAGAAATCGCATTCTAAAGTTGTGATCCCAAATTAAGCTTAGAATGGCCGAAAAACGCTTCTAAAGGCCAGAAATCGCATTCTAAAGTTGTGATCCCAAATTAAGCTTAGAATGGCCGAAAAACGCTTCTAAAGGCCAGAAATCGCATTTTAAAGTTGTGATCCCAAATTAAGCTTAGAATGACCGAAAAACGCTTCTAAAGGCCAGAAATCGCATTTTAAAGTTGTGATCCCAAATTAAGCTTAGAATCGCCGAAAAACGCTTCTAAAGGCCAGAAATCGCATTTTAAAGTTGTGATCCCAAATTAAGCTCAGAATCGCCGAAAAACGCTTCTAAAGGCCAGAAATCGCATTTTAAAGTTGTGATCCCAAATTAAGCTCTGAATGGCCGAAAAACGCTTCTAAAGGCCAGAAATCGCATTTTAAAGTTGTGATCCCAAATTAAGCTCAGAATCGCCAAAAAACGCTTCTAAAGGCTAGAAATCGCATTTTAAAGTTGTGATCCCAAATATGGCTCAAAATGGCCGAAAAACGCTTCTAAAGGCCAGAAATTGCATTTTAAAGTTGTGATCCCAAATTAAGCTCAGAATGGCCGAGAAACGCTTCTAAAGGCCAGAAATCGCAATTTAAAGTTGTGATCCCAAATTAAGCTTAGAATCGCCGAAAAACGCTTCTAAAGGCCAGAAATCGCATTTTAAAGTTGTGATCCCAAATTAAGCTCAGAATGGCCGAAAAACGCTTCTAAAGGCCAGAAATCGCATTTTAAAGTTGTGATCCCAAATTAAGCTTAGAATCGCCGAAAAACGCTTCTAAAGGCCAGAAATCGCATTCTAAAGTTGTGATCCCAAATTAAGCTTAGAATGGCCGAAAAACGCTTCTAAAGGCCAGAAATCGCATTTTAAAGTTGTGATCCCAAATTAAGCTTAGAATCGCCGAAAAACGCTTCTAAAGGCCAGAAATCGCATTCTAAAGTTGTGATCCCAAATTAAGCTTAGAATGGCCGAAAAACGCTTCTAAAGGCCAGAAATCGCATTCTAAAGTTGTGATCCCAAATTAAGCTTAGAATGGCCGAAAAACGCTTCTAAAGGCCAGAAATCGCATTTTAAAGTTGTGATCCCAAATTAAGCTTAGAATGGCCGAAAAACGCTTCTAAAGGCCAGAAATCGCATTTTAAAGTTGTGATCCCAAATTAAGCTTAGAATCGCCGAAAAACGCTTCTAAAGGCCAGAAATCGCATTTTAAAGTTGTGATCCCAAATTAAGCTCAGAATCGCCGAAAAACGCTTCTAAAGGCCAGAAATCGCATTTTAAAGTTGTGATCCCAAATTAAGCTCTGAATGGCCGAAAAACGCTTCTAAAGGCCAGAAATCGCATTTTAAAGTTGTGATCCCAAATTAAGCTTAGAATGGCCGAAAAACGCTTCTAAAGGCCAGAAATCGCATTTTAAAGTTGTGATCCCAAATATGGCTCAAAATGGCCGAAAAACGCTTCTAAAGGCCAGAAATTGCATTTTAAAGTTGTGATCCCAAATTAAGCTCAAAATGGCCGAAAAACGCTTATAAAGGCCAGAAATCGCAATTTTAAGTTGTGATCCCAAATTAAGCTTAGAATCGCCGAAAAACGCTTCTAAAGGCCAGAAATCGCATTTTAAAGTTGTGATCCCAAATTAAGCTCAGAATGGCCGAAAAACGCTTCTAAAGGCCAGAAATCGCATTTTAAAGTTGTGATCCCAAATTAAGCTTAGAATCGCCGAAAAACGCTTCTAAAGGCCAGAAATCGCATTTTAAAGTTGTGATCCCAAATTAAGCTCAGAATCGCCGAAAAACGCTTCTAAAGGCCAGAAATCGCATTTTAAAGTTGTGATCCCAAATTAAGCTCTGAATGGCCGAAAAACGCTTCTAAAGGCCAGAAATCGCATTTTAAAGTTGTGATCCCAAATTAAGCTTAGAATCGCCGAAAAACGCTTCTAAAGGCCAGAAATCGCATTTTAAAGTTGTGATCCCAAATTAAGCTCAGAATGGCCGAAAAACGCTTCTAAAGGCCAGAAATCGCATTCTAAAGTTGTGATCCCAAATTAAGCTTAGAATGGCCGAAAAACGCTACTAAAGGCCAGAAATCGCATTTTAAAGTTGTGATCCCAAATTAAGCTCAGAATCGCCGAAAAACGCTTCTAAAGGCCAGAAATCGCATTTTAAAGTTGTGATCCCAAATTAAGCTCAGCATTTTAAAGTTGTGATCCCAAATTAAGCTCAGAATGGCCGAAAAACGCTTCTAAAGGCCAGAAATCGCATTTTAAAGTTGTGATCCCAAATTAAGCTCAGAATCGCCGAAAAACGCTTCTAAAGGCCAGAAATCGCATTTTAAAGTTGTGATCCCAAATTAAGCTCAGAATGGCCGAAAAACGCTTCTAAAGGCCAGAAATCGTATTCTAAAGTTGTGATCCCAAATTAAGCTTAGAATCGCCGAAAAACGCTTCTAAAGGCCAGAAATCGCATTTTAAAGTTGTGATCCCAAATTAAGCTCAGAATCGCCGAAAAACGCTTCTAAAGGCCAGAAATCGCATTTTAAAGTTGTGATCCCAAATTAAGCTCAGCATTTTAAAGTTGTGATCCCAAATTAAGCTCAGAATGGCCGAAAAACGCTTCTAAAGGCCAGAAATCGCATTTTAAAGTTGTGATCCCAAATTAAGCTCAGAATCGCCGAAAAACGCTTCTAAAGGCCAGAAATCGCATTTTAAAGTTGTGATCCCAAATTAAGCTCAGAATGGCCGAAAAACGCTTCTAAAGGCCAGAAATCGCATTTTAAAGTTGTGATCCCAAATTAAGCTCAGAATCGCCGAAAAACGCTTCTAAAGGCCAGAAATCGCATTTTAAAGTTGTGATCCCAAATTAAGCTCAGAATGGCCGAAAAACGCTTCTAAAGGCCAGAAATCGCATTCTAAAGTTGTGATCCCAAATTAAGCTTAGAATCGCCGAAAAACGCTTCTAAAGGCCAGAAATCGCATTTTAAAGTTGTGATCCCAAATTAAGCTCAGAATGGCCGAAAAACGCTTCTAAAGGCCAGAAATCGCATTTTAAAGTTGTGATCCCAAAATCGCCGAAAAACGCTTCTAAAGGCCAGAAATCGCATTTTAAAGTTGTGATCCCAAATTAAGCTTAGAATCGCCGAAAAACGCTTATAAAGGCCAGAAATCGCATTTTAAAGTTGTGATCCCAAATTAAGCTTAGAATCGCCGAAAAACGCTTCTAAAGGCCAGAAATCGCATTTTAAAGTTGTGATCCCAAATTAAGCTTAGAATGACCGAAAAACGCTTCTAAAGGCCAGAAATCGCATTTTAAAGTTGTGATCCCAAATTAAGCTTAGAATCGCCGAAAAACGCTTCTAAAGGCCAGAAATCGCATTTTAAAGTTGTGATCCCAAATTAAGCTCAGAATCGCCGAAAAACGCTTCTAAAGGCCAGAAATCGCATTTTAAAGTTGTGATCCCAAATTAAGCTCTGAATGGCCGAAAAACGCTTCTAAAGGCCAGAAATCGCATTTTAAAGTTGTGATCCCAAATTAAGCTCAGAATCGCCAAAAAACGCTTCTAAAGGCTAGAAATCGCATTTTAAAGTTGTGATCCCAAATATGGCTCAAAATGGCCGAAAAACGCTTCTAAAGGCCAGAAATTGCATTTTAAAGTTGTGATCCCAAATTAAGCTCAGAATGGCCGAGAAACGCTTCTAAAGGCCAGAAATCGCAATTTAAAGTTGTGATCCCAAATTAAGCTTAGAATCGCCGAAAAACGCTTCTAAAGGCCAGAAATCGCATTTTAAAGTTGTGATCCCAAATTAAGCTCAGAATCGCCGAAAAACGCTTCTAAAGGCCAGAAATCGCATTTTAAAGTTGTGATCCCAAATTAAGCTTAGAATCGCCGAAAAACGCTTCTAAAGGCCAGAAATCGCATTCTAAAGTTGTGATCCCAAATTAAGCTTAGAATGGCCGAAAAACGCTTCTAAAGGCCAGAAATCGCATTTTAAAGTTGTGATCCCAAATTAAGCTTAGAATCGCCGAAAAACGCTTCTAAAGGCCAGAAATCGCATTCTAAAGTTGTGATCCCAAATTAAGCTTAGAATGGCCGAAAAACGCTTCTAAAGGCCAGAAATCGCATTCTAAAGTTGTGATCCCAAATTAAGCTTAGAATGGCCGAAAAACGCTTCTAAAGGCCAGAAATCGCATTTTAAAGTTGTGATCCCAAATTAAGCTTAGAATGGCCGAAAAACGCTTCTAAAGGCCAGAAATCGCATTTTAAAGTTGTGATCCCAAATTAAGCTTAGAATCGCCGAAAAACGCTTCTAAAGGCCAGAAATCGCATTTTAAAGTTGTGATCCCAAATTAAGCTCAGAATCGCCGAAAAACGCTTCTAAAGGCCAGAAATCGCATTTTAAAGTTGTGATCCCAAATTAAGCTCTGAATGGCCGAAAAACGCTTCTAAAGGCCAGAAATCGCATTTTAAAGTTGTGATCCCAAATTAAGCTTAGAATGGCCGAAAAACGCTTCTAAAGGCCAGAAATCGCATTTTAAAGTTGTGATCCCAAATATGGCTCAAAATGGCCGAAAAACGCTTCTAAAGGCCAGAAATTGCATTTTAAAGTTGTGATCCCAAATTAAGCTCAAAATGGCCGAAAAACGCTTATAAAGGCCAGAAATCGCAATTTTAAGTTGTGATCCCAAATTAAGCTTAGAATCGCCGAAAAACGCTTCTAAAGGCCAGAAATCGCATTTTAAAGTTGTGATCCCAAATTAAGCTCAGAATGGCCGAAAAACGCTTCTAAAGGCCAGAAATCGCATTTTAAAGTTGTGATCCCAAATTAAGCTTAGAATCGCCGAAAAACGCTTCTAAAGGCCAGAAATCGCATTTTAAAGTTGTGATCCCAAATTAAGCTCAGAATCGCCGAAAAACGCTTCTAAAGGCCAGAAATCGCATTTTAAAGTTGTGATCCCAAATTAAGCTCTGAATGGCCGAAAAACGCTTCTAAAGGCCAGAAATCGCATTTTAAAGTTGTGATCCCAAATTAAGCTTAGAATCGCCGAAAAACGCTTCTAAAGGCCAGAAATCGCATTTTAAAGTTGTGATCCCAAATTAAGCTCAGAATGGCCGAAAAACGCTTCTAAAGGCCAGAAATCGCATTCTAAAGTTGTGATCCCAAATTAAGCTTAGAATGGCCGAAAAACGCTACTAAAGGCCAGAAATCGCATTTTAAAGTTGTGATCCCAAATTAAGCTCAGAATCGCCGAAAAACGCTTCTAAAGGCCAGAAATCGCATTTTAAAGTTGTGATCCCAAATTAAGCTCAGCATTTTAAAGTTGTGATCCCAAATTAAGCTCAGAATGGCCGAAAAACGCTTCTAAAGGCCAGAAATCGCATTTTAAAGTTGTGATCCCAAATTAAGCTCAGAATCGCCGAAAAACGCTTCTAAAGGCCAGAAATCGCATTTTAAAGTTGTGATCCCAAATTAAGCTCAGAATGGCCGAAAAACGCTTCTAAAGGCCAGAAATCGTATTCTAAAGTTGTGATCCCAAATTAAGCTTAGAATCGCCGAAAAACGCTTCTAAAGGCCAGAAATCGCATTTTAAAGTTGTGATCCCAAATTAAGCTCAGAATCGCCGAAAAACGCTTCTAAAGGCCAGAAATCGCATTTTAAAGTTGTGATCCCAAATTAAGCTCAGCATTTTAAAGTTGTGATCCCAAATTAAGCTCAGAATGGCCGAAAAACGCTTCTAAAGGCCAGAAATCGCATTTTAAAGTTGTGATCCCAAATTAAGCTCAGAATCGCCGAAAAACGCTTCTAAAGGCCAGAAATCGCATTTTAAAGTTGTGATCCCAAATTAAGCTCAGAATGGCCGAAAAACGCTTCTAAAGGCCAGAAATCGCATTTTAAAGTTGTGATCCCAAATTAAGCTCAGAATCGCCGAAAAACGCTTCTAAAGGCCAGAAATCGCATTTTAAAGTTGTGATCCCAAATTAAGCTCAGAATGGCCGAAAAACGCTTCTAAAGGCCAGAAATCGCATTCTAAAGTTGTGATCCCAAATTAAGCTTAGAATCGCCGAAAAACGCTTCTAAAGGCCAGAAATCGCATTTTAAAGTTGTGATCCCAAATTAAGCTCAGAATGGCCGAAAAACGCTTCTAAAGGCCAGAAATCGCATTTTAAAGTTGTGATCCCAAAATCGCCGAAAAACGCTTCTAAAGGCCAGAAATCGCATTTTAAAGTTGTGATCCCAAATTAAGCTTAGAATCGCCGAAAAACGCTTATAAAGGCCAGAAATCGCATTTTAAAGTTGTGATCCCAAATTAAGCTTAGAATCGCCGAAAAACGCTTCTAAAGGCCAGAAATCGCATTCTAAAGTTGTGATCCCAAATTAAGCTCAGAATGGCCGAAAAACGCTTCTAAAGGCCAGATATCGCATTCTAAAGTTGTGATCCCAAATTAAGCTTAGAATGGCCGAAAAACGCTTCTAAAGGCCAGAAATCGCATTTTAAAGTTGTGATCCCAAATTAAGCTCAGAATGGCCGAAAAACGCTTCTAAAGGCCAGAAATCGCATTTTAAAGTTGTGATCCCAAATTAAGCTTAGAATCGCCGAAAAACGCTTCTAAAGGCCAGAAATTGCATTTTAAAGTTGTGATCCCAAATTAAGCTCAGAATGGCCGAAAAACGCTTCTAAAGGCCAGAAATCGCAATTTAAAGTTGTGATCCCAAATTAAGCTTAGAATCGCCGAAAAACGCTTCTAAAGGCCAGAAATCGCATTTTAAAGTTGTGATCCCAAATTAAGCTCAGAATGGCCGAAAAACGCTTCTAAAGGCCAGAAATCGCATTCTAAAGTTGTGATCCCAAATTAAGCTTAGAATCGCCGAAAAACGCTTCTAAAGGCCAGAAATCGCATTCTAAAGTTGTGATCCCAAATTAAGCTTAGAATGGCCGAAAAACGCTTCTAAAGGCCAGAAATCGCATTTTAAAGTTGTGATCCCAAATTAAGCTTAGAATGGCCGAAAAACGCTTCAAAAGGCCAGAAATCGCATTTTAAAGTTGTGATCCCAAATTAAGCTCAGAATCGCCGAAAAACGCTTCTAAAGGCCAGAAATCGCATTTTAAAGTTGTGATCCCAAATTAAGCTCAGAATGGCCGAAAAACGCTTCTAAAGGCCAGAAATCGCATTTTAAAGTTGTGATCCCAAATTAAGCTCAGAATCGCCGAAAAACGCTTCTAAAGGCCAGAAATCGCATTTTAAAGTTGTGATCCCAAATTAAGCTTAGAATCGCCGAAAAACGCTTCTAAAAGCCAGAAATCGCATTCTAAAGTTGTGATCCCAAATTAAGCTCAGAATGGCCGAAAAACGCTTCTAAAGGCCAGAAATCGCATTTTAAAGTTGTGATCCCAAATTAAGCTTAGAATCGCCGAAAAACGCTTCTAAAGGCCAGAAATCGCATTTTAAAGTTGTGATCCCAAATTAAGCTCAGAATGGCCGAAAAACGCTTCTAAAGGCCAGAAATCGCATTTTAAAGTTGTGATCCCAAATTAAGCTCAGAATCGCCGAAAAACGCTTCTAAAGGCCAGAAATCGCATTTTAAAGTTGTGATCCCAAATTCAGCTCAGAATCGCCGAAAAACGCTTCTAAAGGCCAGAAATCGCATTTTAAAGTTGTGATCCCAAATTAAGCTCAGAATCGCCGAAAAACGCTTCTAAAGGCCAGAAATCGCATTTTAAAGTTGTGATCCCAAATTAAGCTCAGAATGGCCGAAAAACGCTTCTAAAGGCCAGAAATCGCATTTTAAAGTTGTGATCCCAAATTAAGCTTAGAATCGCCGAAAAACGCTTCTAAAGGCCAGAAATCGCATTTTAAAGTTGTGATCCCAAATTAAGCTTAGAATCGCCGAAAAACGCTTCTAAAGGCCAGAAATCGCATTTTAAAGTTGTGATCCCAAATTAAGCTCAGAATGGCCGAAAAACGCTTCTAAAGGCCAGAAATCGCATTTTAAAGTTGTGATCCCAAATTAAGCTCAGAATGGCCAAAAAACGCTTCTAAAGGCCAGAAATCGCATTTTAAAGTTGTGATCCCAAATTAAGCTTAGAATCGCCGAAAAACGCTTCTAAAGGCCAGAAATCGCATTTTAAAGTTGTGATCCCAAATTAAGCTCAGAATGCCCGAAAAACGCTTCTAAAGGCCAGAAATCGCATTCTAAAGTTGTGATCCCAAATTAAGCTTAGAATCGCCGAAAAACGCTTCTAAAGGCCAGAAATCGCATTTTAAAGTTGTGATCCCAAATTAAGCTTAGAATCGCCGAAAAACGCTTCTAAAGGCCAGAAATCGCATTTTAAAGTTGTGATCCCAAATTAAGCTCAGAATCGCCGAAAAACGCTTCTAAAGGCCAGAAATCGCATTTTAAAGTTGTGATCCCAAATTAAGCTTAGAATCGCCGAAAAACGCTTCTAAAGGCCAGAAATCGCATTTTAAAGTTGTGATCCCAAATTAAGCTTAGAATCGCCGAAAAACGCTTCTAAAGGCCAGAAATCGCATTTTAAAGTTGTGATCCCAAATTAAGCTTAGAATCGCCGAAAAACGCTTCTAAAGGCCAGAAATCGCATTTTAAAGTTGTGATCCCAAATTAAGCTCAGAATGGCCGAAAAACGCTTCTAAAGGCCAGAAATCGCATTCTAAAGTTGTGATCCCAAATTGAGCTTAGAATCGCCGAAAAACGCTTCTAAAGGCCAGAAATCGCATTTTAAAGTTGTGATCCCAAATTAAGCTCAGAATGGCCGAAAAACGCTTCTAAAGGCCAGAAATCGCATTCTAAAGTTGTGATCCCAAATTAAGCTTAGAATCGCCGAAAAACGCTTCTAAAGGCCAGAAATCGCATTTTAAAGTTGTGATCCCAAAATCGCCGAAAAACGCTCCTAAAGGCCAGAAATCGCATTTTAAAGTTGTGATCCCAAATTAAGCTTAGAATCGCCGAAAAACGCTTATAAAGGCCAGAAATCGCATTTTAAAGTTGTGATCCCAAATTAAGCTTAGAATCGCCGAAAAACGCTTCTAAAGGCCAGAAATCGCATTTTAAAGTTGTGATCCCAAAATCGCCGAAAAACGCTTCTAAAGGCCAGAAATCGCATTTTAAAGTTGTGATCCCAAATTAAGCTTAGAATCGCCGAAAAACGCTTATAAAGGCCAGAAATCGCATTTTAAAGTTGTGATCCCAAATTAAGCTTAGAATCGCCGAAAAACGCTTCTAAAGGCCAGAAATCGCATTCTAAAGTTGTGATCCCAAATTAAGCTTAGAATCGCCGAAAAACGCTTCTAAAGGCCAGAAATCGCATTTTAAAGTTGTGATCCCAAATTAAGCTCAGAATCGCCGAAAAACGCTTCTAAAGGCCAGAAATCGCATTTTAAAGTTGTGATCCCAAATTAAGCTCAGAATCGCCGAAAAACGCTTCTAAAGGCCAGAAATCGCATTTTAAAGTTGTGATCCCAGTTGTGACGCTTCTAAAGGCCAGAAATCGCATTTTAAAGTTGTGATCCCAAATTAAGCTCAGAATCGCCGAAAAACGCTTCTAAAGGCCAGAAATCGCATTTTAAAGTTGTGATCCCAAATTAAGCTCAGAATGGCCGAAAAACGCTTCTAAAGGCCAGAAATCGTATTCTAAAGTTGTGATCCCAAATTAAGCTTAGAATCGCCGAAAAACGCTTCTAAAGGCCAGAAATCGCATTTTAAAGTTGTGATCCCAAATTAAGCTCAGAATGCCCGAAAAACGCTTCTAAAGGCCAGAAATCGCATTCTAAAGTTGTGATCCCAAATTAAGCTTAGAATCGCCGAAAAACGCTTCTAAAGGCCAGAAATCGCATTCTAAAGTTGTGATCCCAAATTAAGCTCAGAATGGCCGAAAAACGCTTCTAAAGGCCAGAAATCGCATTCTAAAGTTGTGATCCCAAATTCAGCTTAGAATCGCCGAAAAACGCTTCTAAAGGCCAGAAATCGCATTCTAAAGTTGTGATCCCAAATTAAGCTTAGAATCGCCGAAAAACGCTTCTAAAGGCCAGAAATCGCATTTTAAAGTTGTGATCCCAAATTAAGCTCAGAATCGCCGAAAAACGCTTCTAAAGGCCAGAAATCGCATTTTAAAGTTGTGATCCCAAATTAAGCTCAGAATCGCCGAAAAACGCTTCTAAAGGCCAGAAATCGCATTTTAAAGTTGTGATCCCAAATTAAGCTCAGAATCGCCGAAAAACGCTTCTAAAGGCCAGAAATCGCATTTTAAAGTTGTGATCCCAAATTAAGCTCAGAATGGCCGAAAAACGCTTCTAAAGGCCAGAAATCGCATTTTAAAGTTGTGATCCCAAATTAAGCTCAGAATCGCCGAAAAACGCTTCTAAAGGCCAGAAATCGCATTTTAAAGTTGTGATCCCAAATTAAGCTCAGAATGGCCGAAAAACGCTTCTAAAGGCCAGAAATCGTATTCTAAAGTTGTGATCCCAAATTAAGCTTAGAATCGCCGAAAAACGCTTCTAAAGGCCAGAAATCGCATTTTAAAGTTGTGATCCCAAATTAAGCTCAGAATGCCCGAAAAACGCTTCTAAAGGCCAGAAATCGCATTCTAAAGTTGTGATCCCAAATTAAGCTTAGAATCGCCGAAAAACGCTTCTAAAGGCCAGAAATCGCATTCTAAAGTTGTGATCCCAAATTAAGCTCAGAATCGCCGAAAAACGCTTCTAAAGGCCAGAAATCGCATTTTAAAGTTGTGATCCCAAATTAAGCTCAGAATCGCCGAAAAACGCTTCTAAAGGCCAGAAATCGCATTCTAAAGTTGTGATCCCAAATTAAGCTTAGAATCGCCGAAAAACGCTTCTAAAGGCCAGAAATCGCATTCTAAAGTTGTGATCCCAAATTAAGCTCAGAATCGCCGAAAAACGCTTCTAAAGGCCAGAAATCGCATTCTAAAGTTGTGATCCCAAATTAAGCTCAGAATGGCCGAAAAACGCTTCTAAAGGCCAGAAATCGCATTCTAAAGTTGTGATCCCAAATTAAGCTTAGAATCGCCGAAAAACGCTTCTAAAGGCCAGAAATCGCATTTTAAAGTTGTGATCCCAAATTAAGCTCAGAATGGCCGAAAAACGCTTCTAAAGGCCAGAAATCGCATTTTAAAGTTGTGATCCCAAATTAAGCTCAGAATCGCCGAAAAACGCTTCTAAAGGCCAGAAATCGCATTTTAAAGTTGTGATCCCAAATTAAGCTCAGAATCGCCGAAAAACGCTTCTAAAGGCCAGAAATCGCATTTTAAAGTTGTGATCCCAAATTAAGCTCAGAATCGCCGAAAAACGCTTCTAAAGGCCAGAAATCGCATTTTAAAGTTGTGATCCCAAATTAAGCTCAGAATCGCCGAAAAACGCTTCTAAAGGCCAGAAATCGCATTTTAAAGTTGTGATTCCAAATTAAGCTCAGAATCGCCGAAAAACGCTTCTAAAGGCCAGAAATCGCATTTTAAAGTTGTGATCCCAAATTAAGCTCAGAATCGCCGAAAAACGCTTCTAAAGGCCAGAAATCGCATTTTAAAGTTGTGATCCCAAATTAAGCTCAGAATGGCCGAAAAACGCTTCTAAAGGCCAGAAATCGCATTTTAAAGTTGTGATCCCAAATTAAGCTCAGAATGGCCGAAAAACGCTTCTAAAGGCCAGAAATCGTATTCTAAAGTTGTGATCCCAAATTAAGCTTAGAATCGCCGAAAAACGCTTCTAAAGGCCAGAAATCGCATTTTAAAGTTGTGATCCCAAATTAAGCTCAGAATCGCCGAAAAACGCTTCTAAAGGCCAGAAATCGCATTTTAAAGTTGTGATCCCAAATTAAGCTCAGAATGGCCGAAAAACGCTTCTAAAGGCCAGAAATCGCATTTTAAAGTTGTGATCCCAAATTAAGCTCAGAATCGCCGAAAAACGCTTCTAAAGGCCAGAAATCGCATTTTAAAGTTGTGATCCCAAATTAAGCTCAGAATGGCCGAAAAACGCTTCTAAAGGCCAGAAATCGCATTCTAAAGTTGTGATCCCAAATTAAGCTTAGAATCGCCGAAAAACGCTTCTAAAGGCCAGAAATCGCATTTTAAAGTTGTGATCCCAAAATCGCCGAAAAACGCTCCTAAAGGCCAGAAATCGCATTTTAAAGTTGTGATCCCAAATTAAGCTTAGAATCGCCGAAAAACGCTTATAAAGGCCAGAAATCGCATTTTAAAGTTGTGATCCCAAATTAAGCTTAGAATCGCCGAAAAACGCTTCTAAAGGCCAGAAATCGCATTTTAAAGTTGTGATCCCAAAATCGCCGAAAAACGCTTCTAAAGGCCAGAAATCGCATTTTAAAGTTGTGATCCCAAATTAAGCTTAGAATCGCCGAAAAACGCTTCTAAAGGCCAGAAATCGCATTCTAAAGTTGTGATCCCAAATTAAGCTTAGAATCGCCGAAAAACGCTTCTAAAGGCCAGAAATCGCATTTTAAAGTTGTGATCCCAAATTAAGCTCAGAATCGCCGAAAAACGCTTCTAAAGGCCAGAAATCGCATTTTAAAGTTGTGATCCCAAATTAAGCTCAGAATCGCCGAAAAACGCTTCTAAAGGCCAGAAATCGCATTTTAAAGTTGTGATCCCAAATTAAGCTCAGAATGGCCGAAAAACGCTTCTAAAGGCCAGAAATCGCATTTTAAAGTTGTGATCCCAAATTAAGCTCAGAATCGCCGAAAAACGCTTCTAAAGGCCAGAAATCGCATTTTAAAGTTGTGATCCCAAATTAAGCTCAGAATGGCCGAAAAACGCTTCTAAAGGCCAGAAATCGTATTCTAAAGTTGTGATCCCAAATTAAGCTTAGAATCGCCGAAAAACGCTTCTAAAGGCCAGAAATCGCATTTTAAAGTTGTGATCCCAAATTAAGCTCAGAATGCCCGAAAAACGCTTCTAAAGGCCAGAAATCGCATTCTAAAGTTGTGATCCCAAATTAAGCTTAGAATCGCCGAAAAACGCTTCTAAAGGCCAGAAATCGCATTCTAAAGTTGTGATCCCAAATTAAGCTCAGAATCGCCGAAAAACGCTTCTAAAGGCCAGAAATCGCATTTTAAAGTTGTGATCCCAAATTAAGCTCAGAATCGCCGAAAAACGCTTCTAAAGGCCAGAAATCGCATTTTAAAGTTGTGATCCCAAATTAAGCTCAGAATGGCCGAAAAACGCTTCTAAAGGCCAGAAATCGCATTTTAAAGTTGTGATCCCAAATTAAGCTCAGAATCGCCGAAAAACGCTTCTAAAGGCCAGAAATCGCATTTTAAAGTTGTGATCCCAAATTAAGCTTAGAATCGCCGAAAAACGCTTCTAAAGGCCAGAAATCGCATTCTAAAGTTGTGATCCCAAATTAAGCTTAGAATCGCCGAAAAACGCTTCTAAAGGCCAGAAATCGCATTTTAAAGTTGTGATCCCAAATTAAGCTCAGAATCGCCGAAAAACGCTTCTAAAGGCCAGAAATCGCATTTTAAAGTTGTGATCCCAAATTAAGCTCAGAATCGCCGAAAAACGCTTCTAAAGGCCAGAAATCGCATTTTAAAGTTGTGATCCCAAATTAAGCTCAGAATGGCCGAAAAACGCTTCTAAAGGCCAGAAATCGCATTTTAAAGTTGTGATCCCAAATTAAGCTCAGAATCGCCGAAAAACGCTTCTAAAGGCCAGAAATCGCATTTTAAAGTTGTGATCCCAAATTAAGCTCAGAATGGCCGAAAAACGCTTCTAAAGGCCAGAAATCGTATTCTAAAGTTGTGATCCCAAATTAAGCTTAGAATCGCCGAAAAACGCTTCTAAAGGCCAGAAATCGCATTTTAAAGTTGTGATCCCAAATTAAGCTCAGAATGCCCGAAAAACGCTTCTAAAGGCCAGAAATCGCATTCTAAAGTTGTGATCCCAAATTAAGCTTAGAATCGCCGAAAAACGCTTCTAAAGGCCAGAAATCGCATTCTAAAGTTGTGATCCCAAATTAAGCTCAGAATCGCCGAAAAACGCTTCTAAAGGCCAGAAATCGCATTTTAAAGTTGTGATCCCAAATTAAGCTCAGAATGCCCGAAAAACGCTTCTAAAGGCCAGAAATCGCATTCTAAAGTTGTGATCCCAAATTAAGCTTAGAATCGCCGAAAAACGCTTCTAAAGGCCAGAAATCGCATTCTAAAGTTGTGATCCCAAATTAAGCTCAGAATGGCCGAAAAACGCTTCTAAAGGCCAGAAATCGTATTCTAAAGTTGTGATCCCAAATTAAGCTTAGAATCGCCGAAAAACGCTTCTAAAGGCCAGAAATCGCATTTTAAAGTTGTGATCCCAAATTAAGCTCAGAATGGCCGAAAAACGCTTCTAAAGGCCAGAAATCGCATTTTAAAGTTGTGATCCCAAATTAAGCTCAGAATCGCCGAAAAACGCTTCTAAAGGCCAGAAATCGCATTTTAAAGTTGTGATCCCAAATTAAGCTCAGAATCGCCGAAAAACGCTTCTAAAGGCCAGAAATCGCATTTTAAAGTTGTGATCCCAAATTAAGCTCAGAATCGCCGAAAAACGCTTCTAAAGGCCAGAAATCGCATTTTAAAGTTGTGATCCCAAATTAAGCTCAGAATCGCCGAAAAACGCTTCTAAAGGCCAGCAATCGCATTTTAAAGTTGTGATCCCAAATTAAGCTCAGAATCGCCGAAAAACGCTTCTAAAGGCCAGAAATCGCATTTTAAAGTTGTGATCCCAAATTAAGCTCAGAATCGCCGAAAAACGCTTCTAAAGGCCAGAAATCGCATTTTAAAGTTGTGATCCCAAATTAAGCTCAGAATGGCCGAAAAAGGCTTCTAAAGGCCAGAAATCGCATTTTAAAGTTGTGATCCCAAATTAAGCTCAGAATCGCCGAAAAACGCTTCTAAAGGCCAGAAATCGCATTTTAAAGTTGTGATCCCAAATTAAGCTCAGAATCGCCGAAAAACGCTTCTAAAGGCCAGAAATCGCATTTTAAAGTTGTGATCCCAAATTAAGCTCAGAATCGCCGAAAAACGCTTCTAAAGGCCAGAAATCGCATTTTAAAGTTGTGATCCCAAATTAAGCTCAGAATCGCCGAAAAACGCTTCTAAAGGCCAGCAATCGCATTTTAAAGTTGTGATCCCAAATTAAGCTCAGCATTTTAAAGTTGTGATCCCAAATTAAGCTCAGAATCGCCGAAAAACGCTTCTAAAGGCCAGAAATCGCATTTTAAAGTTGTGATCCCAAATTAAGCTCAGAATGGCCGAAAAACGCTTCTAAAGGCCAGAAATCGCATTTTAAAGTTGTGATCCCAAATTAAGCTCAGAATCGCCGAAAAACGCTTCTAAAGGCCAGAAATCGCATTTTAAAGTTGTGATCCCAAATTAAGCTCAGAATGGCCGAAAAACGCTTCTAAAGGCCAGAAATCGTATTCTAAAGTTGTGATCCCAAATTAAGCTTAGAATCGCCGAAAAACGCTTCTAAAGGCCAGAAATCGCATTTTAAAGTTGTGATCCCAAAATCGCCGAAAAACGCTCCTAAAGGCCAGAAATCGTATTTTAAAGTTGTGATCCCAAATTAAGCTTAGAATCGCCGAAAAACGCTTATAAAGGCCAGAAATCGCATTTTAAAGTTGTGATCCCAAATTAACCTTAGAATCGCCGAAAAACGCTTCTAAAGGCCAGAAATCGCATTTTAAAGTTGTGATCCCAAAATCGCCGAAAAACGCTTCTAAAGGCCAGAAATCGCATTTTAAAGTTGTGATCCCAAATTAAGCTTAGAATCGCCGAAAAACGCTTATAAAGGCCAGAAATCGCATTTTAAAGTTGTGATCCCAAATTAAGCTTAGAATCGCCGAAAAACGCTTCTAAAGGCCAGAAATCGCATTCTAAAGTTGTGATCCCAAATTAAGCTTAGAATCGCCGAAAAACGCTTCTAAAGGCCAGAAATCGCATTTTAAAGTTGTGATCCCAAATTAAGCTCAGAATCGCCGAAAAACGCTTCTAAAGGCCAGAAATCGCATTTTAAAGTTGTGATCCCAAATTAAGCTCAGAATCGCCGAAAAACGCTTCTAAAGGCCAGAAATCGCATTTTAAAGTTGTGATCCCAAATTAAGCTCAGAATGGCCGAAAAACGCTTCTAAAGGCCAGAAATCGCATTTTAAAGTTGTGATCCCAAATTAAGCTCAGAATCGCCGAAAAACGCTTCTAAAGGCCAGAAATCGCATTTTAAAGTTGTGATCCCAAATTAAGCTCAGAATGGCCGAAAAACGCTTCTAAAGGCCAGAAATCGTATTCTAAAGTTGTGATCCCAAATTAAGCTTAGAATCGCCGAAAAACGCTTCTAAAGGCCAGAAATCGCATTTTAAAGTTGTGATCCCAAATTAAGCTCAGAATGCCCGAAAAACGCTTCTAAAGGCCAGAAATCGCATTCTAAAGTTGTGATCCCAAATTAAGCTTAGAATCGCCGAAAAACGCTTCTAAAGGCCAGAAATCGCATTCTAAAGTTGTGATCCCAAATTAAGCTCAGAATGGCCGAAAAACGCTTCTAAAGGCCAGAAATCGCATTCTAAAGTTGTGATCCCAAATTCAGCTTAGAATGGCCGAAAAACGCTTCTAAAGGCCAGAAATCGCATTCTAAAGTTGTGATCCCAAATTAAGCTTAGAATCGCCGAAAAACGCTTCTAAAGGCCAGAAATCGCATTTTAAAGTTGTGATCCCAAATTAAGCTCAGAATCGCCGAAAAACGCTTCTAAAGGCCAGAAATCGCATTTTAAAGTTGTGATCCCAAATTAAGCTCAGAATCGCCGAAAAACGCTTCTAAAGGCCAGAAATCGCATTTTAAAGTTGTGATCCCAAATTAAGCTCAGAATCGCCGAAAAACGCTTCTAAAGGCCAGAAATCGCATTTTAAAGTTGTGATCCCAAATTAAGCTCAGAATCGCCGAAAAACGCTTCTAAAGGCCAGAAATCGCATTTTAAAGTTGTGATCCCAAATTAAGCTCAGAATGGCCGAAAAACGCTTCTAAAGGCCAGAAATCGCATTCTAAAGTTGTGATCCCAAATTAAGCTTAGAATCGCCGAAAAACGCTTCTAAAGGCCAGAAATCGCATTTTAAAGTTGTGATCCCAAAATCGCCGAAAAACGCTTCTAAAGGCCAGAAATCGCATTTTAAAGTTGTGATCCCAAATTAAGCTTAGAATCGCCGAAAAACGCTTATAAAGGCCAGAAATCGCATTTTAAAGTTGTGATCCCAAATTAAGCTTAGAATCGCCGAAAAACGCTTCTAAAGGCCAGAAATCGCATTTTAAAGTTGTGATCCCAAATTAAGCTCAGAATCGCCGAAAAACGCTTCTAAAGGCCAGAAATCGCATTTTAAAGTTGTGATCCCAAATTAAGCTCAGAATCGCCGAAAAACGCTTCTAAAGGCCAGAAATCGCATTTTAAAGTTGTGATCCCAAATTAAGCTCAGAATGGCCGAAAAACGCTTCTAAAGGCCAGAAATCGCATTTTAAAGTTGTGATCCCAAATTAAGCTCAGAATCGCCGAAAAACGCTTCTAAAGGCCAGAAATCGCATTTTAAAGTTGTGATCCCAAATTAAGCTCAGAATGGCCGAAAAACGCTTCTAAAGGCCAGAAATCGTATTCTAAAGTTGTGATCCCAAATTAAGCTTAGAATCGCCGAAAAACGCTTCTAAAGGCCAGAAATCGCATTTTAAAGTTGTGATCCCAAATTAAGCTCAGAATGCCCGAAAAACGCTTCTAAAGGCCAGAAATCGCATTCTAAAGTTGTGATCCCAAATTAAGCTTAGAATCGCCGAAAAACGCTTCTAAAGGCCAGAAATCGCATTCTAAAGTTGTGATCCCAAATTAAGCTCAGAATGGCCGAAAAACGCTTCTAAAGGCCAGAAATCGCATTCTAAAGTTGTGATCCCAAATTCAGCTTAGAATGGCCGAAAAACGCTTCTAAAGGCCAGAAATCGCATTCTAAAGTTGTGATCCCAAATTAAGCTTAGAATCGCCGAAAAACGCTTCTAAAGGCCAGAAATCGCATTTTAAAGTTGTGATCCCAAATTAAGCTCAGAATCGCCGAAAAACGCTTCTAAAGGCCAGAAATCGCATTCTAAAGTTGTGATCCCAAATTAAGCTTAGAATCGCCGAAAAACGCTTCTAAAGGCCAGAAATCGCATTTTAAAGTTGTGATCCCAAAATCGCCGAAAAACGCTCCTAAAGGCCAGAAATCGCATTTTAAAGTTGTGATCCCAAATTAAGCTTAGAATCGCCGAAAAACGCTTATAAAGGCCAGAAATCGCATTTTAAAGTTGTGATCCCAAATTAAGCTTAGAATCGCCGAAAAACGCTTCTAAAGGCCAGAAATCGCATTTTAAAGTTGTGATCCCAAAATCGCCGAAAAACGCTTCTAAAGGCCAGAAATCGCATTTTAAAGTTGTGATCCCAAATTAAGCTTAGAATCGCCGAAAAACGCTTATAAAGGCCAGAAATCGCATTTTAAAGTTGTGATCCCAAATTAAGCTTAGAATCGCCGAAAAACGCTTCTAAAGGCCAGAAATCGCATTCTAAAGTTATGATCCCAAATTAAGCTTAGAATCGCCGAAAAACACTTCTAAAGGCCAGAAATCGCATTTTAAAGTTGTGATCCCAAATTTAGCTCAGAATCGCCGAAAAACGCTTCTAAAGGCCAGAAATCGCATTTTAAAGTTGTGATCCCAAATTAAGCTCAGAATCGCCGAAAAACGCTTCTAAAGGCCAGAAATCGCATTTTAAAGTTGTGATCCCAAATTAAGCTCAGAATGGCCGAAAAACGCTTCTAAAGGCCAGAAATCGCATTTTAAAGTTGTGATCCCAAATTAAGCTCAGAATGGCCGAAAAACGCTTCTAAAGGCCAGAAATCGTATTCTAAAGTTGTGATCCCAAATTAAGCTTAGAATCGCCGAAAAACGCTTCTAAAGGCCAGAAATCGCATTTTAAAGTTGTGATCCCAAATTAAGCTCAGAATGCCCGAAAAACGCTTCTAAAGGCCAGAAATCGCATTCTAAAGTTGTGATCCCAAATTAAGCTTAGAATCGCCGAAAAACGCTTCTAAAGGCCAGAAATCGCATTCTAAAGTTGTGATCCCAAATTAAGCTCAGAATTGCCGAAAAACGCTTCTAAAGGCCAGAAATCGCATTCTAAAGTTGTGATCCCAAATTCAGCTTAGAATGGCCGAAAAACGCTTCTAAAGGCCAGAAATCGCATTCTAAAGTTGTGATCCCAAATTAAGCTTAGAATCGCCGAAAAACGCTTCTAAAGGCCAGAAATCGCATTTTAAAGTTGTGATCCCAAATTAAGCTCAGAATCGCCGAAAAACGCTTCTAAAGGCCAGAAATCGCATTTTAAAGTTGTGATCCCAAATTAAGCTCAGAATCGCCGAAAAACGCTTCTAAAGGCCAGAAATCGCATTTTAAAGTTGTGATCCCAAATTAAGCTCAGAATGGCCGAAAAACGCTTCTAAAGGCCAGAAATCGCATTTTAAAGTTGTGATCCCAAATTAAGCTCAGAATCGCCGAAAAACGCTTCTAAAGGCCAGAAATCGTATTCTAAAGTTGTGATCCCAAATTAAGCTTAGAATCGCCGAAAAACGCTTCTAAAGGCCAGAAATCGCATTTTAAAGTTGTGATCCCAAATTAAGCTTAGAATCGCCGAAAAACGCTTCTAAAGGCCAGAAATCGCATTTTAAAGTTGTGATCCCAAATTAAGCTCAGAATGCCCGAAAAACGCTTCTAAAGGCCAGAAATCGCATTCTAAAGTTGTGATCCCAAATTAAGCTTAGAATCGCCGAAAAACGCTTCTAAAGGCCAGAAATCGCATTTTAAAGTTGTGATCCCAAATTAAGCTTAGAATCGCCGAAAAACGCTTCTAAAGGCCAGAAATCGCATTTTACAGTTGTGATCCCAAATTAAGCTCAGAATCGCCAAAAACCCTTCTAAAGGCCAGAAATCGCATTTTAAAGTTGTGATCCCAAATTAAGCTTAGAATCGCCGAAAAACGCTTCTAAAGGCCAGAAATCGCATTCTAAAGTTGTGATCCCAAATTAAGCTTAGAATGGCCGAAAAACGCTTCTAAAGGCCAGAAATCGCATTCTAAAGTTGTGATCCCAAATTAAGCTTAGAATGGCCGAAAAACGCTTCTAAAGGCCAGAAATCGCATTTTAAAGTTGTGATCCCAAATTAAGCTTAGAATGACCGAAAAACGCTTCTAAAGGCCAGAAATCGCATTTTAAAGTTGTGATCCCAAATTAAGCTTAGAATCGCCGAAAAACGCTTCTAAAGGCCAGAAATCGCATTTTAAAGTTGTGATCCCAAATTAAGCTCAGAATCGCCGAAAAACGCTTCTAAAGGCCAGAAATCGCATTTTAAAGTTGTGATCCCAAATTAAGCTCTGAATGGCCGAAAAACGCTTCTAAAGGCCAGAAATCGCATTTTAAAGTTGTGATCCCAAATTAAGCTCAGAATCGCCAAAAAACGCTTCTAAAGGCTAGAAATCGCATTTTAAAGTTGTGATCCCAAATATGGCTCAAAATGGCCGAAAAACGCTTCTAAAGGCCAGAAATTGCATTTTAAAGTTGTGATCCCAAATTAAGCTCAGAATGGCCGAGAAACGCTTCTAAAGGCCAGAAATCGCAATTTAAAGTTGTGATCCCAAATTAAGCTTAGAATCGCCGAAAAACGCTTCTAAAGGCCAGAAATCGCATTTTAAAGTTGTGATCCCAAATTAAGCTCAGAATGGCCGAAAAACGCTTCTAAAGGCCAGAAATCGCATTTTAAAGTTGTGATCCCAAATTAAGCTTAGAATCGCCGAAAAACGCTTCTAAAGGCCAGAAATCGCATTCTAAAGTTGTGATCCCAAATTAAGCTTAGAATGGCCGAAAAACGCTTCTAAAGGCCAGAAATCGCATTTTAAAGTTGTGATCCCAAATTAAGCTTAGAATCGCCGAAAAACGCTTCTAAAGGCCAGAAATCGCATTCTAAAGTTGTGATCCCAAATTAAGCTTAGAATGGCCGAAAAACGCTTCTAAAGGCCAGAAATCGCATTCTAAAGTTGTGATCCCAAATTAAGCTTAGAATGGCCGAAAAACGCTTCTAAAGGCCAGAAATCGCATTTTAAAGTTGTGATCCCAAATTAAGCTTAGAATGGCCGAAAAACGCTTCTAAAGGCCAGAAATCGCATTTTAAAGTTGTGATCCCAAATTAAGCTTAGAATCGCCGAAAAACGCTTCTAAAGGCCAGAAATCGCATTTTAAAGTTGTGATCCCAAATTAAGCTCAGAATCGCCGAAAAACGCTTCTAAAGGCCAGAAATCGCATTTTAAAGTTGTGATCCCAAATTAAGCTCTGAATGGCCGAAAAACGCTTCTAAAGGCCAGAAATCGCATTTTAAAGTTGTGATCCCAAATTAAGCTTAGAATGGCCGAAAAACGCTTCTAAAGGCCAGAAATCGCATTTTAAAGTTGTGATCCCAAATATGGCTCAAAATGGCCGAAAAACGCTTCTAAAGGCCAGAAATTGCATTTTAAAGTTGTGATCCCAAATTAAGCTCAAAATGGCCGAAAAACGCTTATAAAGGCCAGAAATCGCAATTTTAAGTTGTGATCCCAAATTAAGCTTAGAATCGCCGAAAAACGCTTCTAAAGGCCAGAAATCGCATTTTAAAGTTGTGATCCCAAATTAAGCTCAGAATGGCCGAAAAACGCTTCTAAAGGCCAGAAATCGCATTTTAAAGTTGTGATCCCAAATTAAGCTTAGAATCGCCGAAAAACGCTTCTAAAGGCCAGAAATCGCATTTTAAAGTTGTGATCCCAAATTAAGCTCAGAATCGCCGAAAAACGCTTCTAAAGGCCAGAAATCGCATTTTAAAGTTGTGATCCCAAATTAAGCTCTGAATGGCCGAAAAACGCTTCTAAAGGCCAGAAATCGCATTTTAAAGTTGTGATCCCAAATTAAGCTCAGAATGGCCGAAAAACGCTTCTAAAGGCCAGAAATCGCATTTTAAAGTTGTGATCCCAAATTAAGCTCAGAATGGCCGAAAAACGCTTCTAAAGGCCAGAAATCGCATTTTAAAGTTGTGATCCCAAATTAAGCTTAGAATCGCCGAAAAACGCTTCTAAAGGCCAGAAATCGCATTTTAAAGTTGTGATCCCAAATTTAGCTCAGAATGGCCGAAAAACGCTTCTAAAGGCCAGAAATCGCATTCTAAAGTTGTGATCCCAAATTAAGCTTAGAATGGCCGAAAAACGCTACTAAAGGCCAGAAATCGCATTTTAAAGTTGTGATCCCAAATTAAGCTCAGAATCGCCGAAAAACGCTTCTAAAGGCCAGAAATCGCATTTTAAAGTTGTGATCCCAAATTAAGCTCAGCATTTTAAAGTTGTGATCCCAAATTAAGCTCAGAATGGCCGAAAAACGCTTCTAAAGGCCAGAAATCGCATTTTAAAGTTGTGATCCCAAATTAAGCTCAGAATCGCCGAAAAACGCTTCTAAAGGCCAGAAATCGCATTTTAAAGTTGTGATCCCAAATTAAGCTCAGAATGGCCGAAAAACGCTTCTAAAGGCCAGAAATCGTATTCTAAAGTTGTGATCCCAAATTAAGCTTAGAATCGCCGAAAAACGCTTCTAAAGGCCAGAAATCGCATTTTAAAGTTGTGATCCCAAATTAAGCTCAGAATCGCCGAAAAACGCTTCTAAAGGCCAGAAATCGCATTTTAAAGTTGTGATCCCAAATTAAGCTCAGCATTTTAAAGTTGTGATCCCAAATTAAGCTCAGAATGGCCGAAAAACGCTTCTAAAGGCCAGAAATCGCATTTTAAAGTTGTGATCCCAAATTAAGCTCAGAATCGCCGAAAAACGCTTCTAAAGGCCAGAAATCGCATTTTAAAGTTGTGATCCCAAATTAAGCTCAGAATGGCCGAAAAACGCTTCTAAAGGCCAGAAATCGCATTTTAAAGTTGTGATCCCAAATTAAGCTCAGAATCGCCGAAAAACGCTTCTAAAGGCCAGAAATCGCATTTTAAAGTTGTGATCCCAAATTAAGCTCAGAATGGCCGAAAAACGCTTCTAAAGGCCAGAAATCGTATTCTAAAGTTGTGATCCCAAATTAAGCTTAGAATCGCCGAAAAACGCTTCTAAAGGCCAGAAATCGCATTTTAAAGTTGTGATCCCAAATTAAGCTCAGAATGGCCGAAAAACGCTTCTAAAGGCCAGAAATCGCATTTTAAAGTTGTGATCCCAAAATCGCCGAAAAACGCTTCTAAAGGCCAGAAATCGCATTTTAAAGTTGTGATCCCAAATTAAGCTTAGAATCGCCGAAAAACGCTTATAAAGGCCAGAAATCGCATTTTAAAGTTGTGATCCCAAATTAAGCTTAGAATCGCCGAAAAACGCTTCTAAAGGCCAGAAATCGCATTCTAAAGTTGTGATCCCAAATTAAGCTCAGAATGGCCGAAAAACGCTTCTAAAGGCCAGATATCGCATTCTAAAGTTGTGATCCCAAATTAAGCTTAGAATGGCCGAAAAACGCTTCTAAAGGCCAGAAATCGCATTTTAAAGTTGTGATCCCAAATTAAGCTCAGAATGGCCGAAAAACGCTTCTAAAGGCCAGAAATCGCATTTTAAAGTTGTGATCCCAAATTAAGCTCAGAATCGCCGAAAAACGCTTCTAAAGGCTAGAAATCGCATTTTAAAGTTGTGATCCCAAATATGGCTCAAAATGGCCGAAAAACGCTTCTAAAGGCCAGAAATTGCATTTTAAAGTTGTGATCCCAAATTAAGCTCAGAATGGCCGAAAAACGCTTCTAAAGGCCAGAAATCGCAATTTAAAGTTGTGATCCCAAATTAAGCTTAGAATCGCCGAAAAACGCTTCTAAAGGCCAGAAATCGCATTTTAAAGTTGTGATCCCAAATTAAGCTCAGAATGGCCGAAAAACGCTTCTAAAGGCCAGAAATCGCATTCTAAAGTTGTGATCCCAAATTAAGCTTAGAATCGCCGAAAAACGCTTCTAAAGGCCAGAAATCGCATTCTAAAGTTGTGATCCCAAATTAAGCTTAGAATGGCCGAAAAACGCTTCTAAAGGCCAGAAATCGCATTTTAAAGTTGTGATCCCAAATTAAGCTTAGAATCGCCGAAAAACGCTTCTAAAGGCCAGAAATCGCATTCTAAAGTTGTGATCCCAAATTAAGCTTAGAATGGCCGAAAAACGCTTCTAAAGGCCAGAAATCGCATTCTAAAGTTGTGATCCCAAATTAAGCTTAGAATGGCCGAAAAACGCTTCTAAAGGCCAGAAATCGCATTTTAAAGTTGTGATCCCAAATTAAGCTTAGAATGGCCGAAAAACGCTTCTAAAGGCCAGAAATCGCATTTTAAAGTTGTGATCCCAAATTAAGCTTAGAATCGCCGAAAAACGCTTCTAAAGGCCAGAAATCGCATTTTAAAGTTGTGATCCCAAATTAAGCTCAGAATCGCCGAAAAACGCTTCTAAAGGCCAGAAATCGCATTTTAAAGTTGTGATCCCAAATTAAGCTCTGAATGGCCGAAAAACGCTTCTAAAGGCCAGAAATCGCATTTTAAAGTTGTGATCCCAAATTAAGCTTAGAATGGCCGAAAAACGCTTCTAAAGGCCAGAAATCGCATTTTAAAGTTGTGATCCCAAATTAAGCTCAGAATCGCCGAAAAACGCTTCTAAAGGCTAGAAATCGCATTTTAAAGTTGTGATCCCAAATATGGCTCAAAATGGCCGAAAAACGCTTCTAAAGGCCAGAAATTGCATTTTAAAGTTGTGATCCCAAATTAAGCTCAAAATGGCCGAAAAACGCTTATAAAGGCCAGAAATCGCAATTTTAAGTTGTGATCCCAAATTAAGCTTAGAATCGCCGAAAAACGCTTCTAAAGGCCAGAAATCGCATTTTAAAGTTGTGATCCCAAATTAAGCTCAGAATGGCCGAAAAACGCTTCTAAAGGCCAGAAATCGCATTTTAAAGTTGTGATCCCAAATTAAGCTTAGAATCGCCGAAAAACGCTTCTAAAGGCCAGAAATCGCATTTTAAAGTTGTGATCCCAAATTAAGCTCAGAATCGCCGAAAAACGCTTCTAAAGGCCAGAAATCGCATTTTAAAGTTGTGATCCCAAATTAAGCTCTGAATGGCCGAAAAACGCTTCTAAAGGCCAGAAATCGCATTTTAAAGTTGTGATCCCAAATTAAGCTCAGAATGGCCGAAAAACGCTTCTAAAGGCCAGAAATCGCATTTTAAAGTTGTGATCCCAAATTAAGCTCAGAATGGCCGAAAAACGCTTCTAAAGGCCAGAAATCGCATTTTAAAGTTGTGATCCCAAATTAAGCTCAGAATCGCCGAAAAACGCTTCTAAAGGCCAGAAATCGCATTTTAAAGTTGTGATCCCAAATTAAGCTCAGAATGGCCGAAAAACGCTTCTAAAGGCCAGAAATCGTATTCTAAAGTTGTGATCCCAAATTAAGCTTAGAATCGCCGAAAAACGCTTCTAAAGGCCAGAAATCGCATTTTAAAGTTGTGATCCCAAATTAAGCTCAGAATGGCCGAAAAACGCTTCTAAAGGCCAGAAATCGCATTCTAAAGTTGTGATCCCAAATTAAGCTTAGAATCGCCGAAAAACGCTTCTAAAGGCCAGAAATCGCATTTTAAAGTTGTGATCCCAAAATCGCCGAAAAACGCTTCTAAAGGCCAGAAATCGCATTTTAAAGTTGTGATCCCAAATTAAGCTTAGAATCGCCGAAAAACGCTTATAAAGGCCAGAAATCGCATTTTAAAGTTGTGATCCCAAATTAAGCTTAGAATCGCCGAAAAACGCTTCTAAAGGCCAGAAATCGCATTCTAAAGTTGTGATCCCAAATTAAGCTCAGAATGGCCGAAAAACGCTTCTAAAGGCCAGAAATCGCATTTTAAAGTTGTGATCCCAAATTAAGCTTAGAATCGCCGAAAAACGCTTATAAAGGCCAGAAATCGCATTTTAAAGTTGTGATCCCAAATTAAGCTTAGAATCGCCGAAAAACGCTTCTGAAGGCCAGAAATCGCATTCTAAAGTTGTGATCCCAAATTAAGCTCAGAATGGCCGAAAAACGCTTCTAAAGGCCAGAAATCGCATTTTAAAGTTGTGATCCCAAATTAAGCTCAGAATCGCCGAAAAACGCTTCTAAAGGCCAGAAATCGCATTTTAAAGTTGTGATCCCAAATTAAGCTCAGAATGGCCGAAAAACGCTTCTAAAGGCCAGAAATCGTATTCTAAAGTTGTGATCCCAAATTAAGCTTAGAATCGCCGAAAAACGCTTCTAAAGGCCAGAAATCGCATTTTAAAGTTGTGATCCCAAATTAAGCTCAGAATCGCCGAAAAACGCTTCTAAAGTCCAGAAATCGCATTTTAAAGTTGTGTTCCCAAATTAAGCTCAGAATCGCCGAAAAACGCTTCTAAAGGCCAGAAATCGCATTTTAAAGTTGTGATCCCAAATTAAGCTCAGAATGGCCGAAAAACGCTTCTAAAGGCCAGAAATCGTATTCTAAAGTTGTGATCCCAAATTAAGCTTAGAATCGCCGAAAAACGCTTCTAAAGGCCAGAAATCGCATTTTAAAGTTGTGATCCCAAATTAAGCTCAGAATCGCCGAAAAACGCTTCTAAAGGCCAGAAATCGCATTTTAAAGTTGTGTTCCCAAATTAAGCTCAGAATCGCCGAAAAACGCTTCTAAAGGCCAGAAATCGCATTTTAAAGTTGTGATCCCAAATTAAGCTCAGAATGGCCGAAAAACGCTTCTAAAGGCCAGAAATCGTATTCTAAAGTTGTGATCCCAAATTAGGCTTAGAATCGCCGAAAAACGCTTCTAAAGGCCAGAAATCGCATTTTAAAGTTGTGATCCCAAATTAAGCTCAGAATCGCCGAAAAACGCTTCTAAAGGCCAGAAATCGCATTTTAAAGTTGTGATCCCAAATTAAGCTCAGAATGGCCGAAAAACGCTTCTAAAGGCCAGAAATCGTATTCTAAAGTTGTGATCCCAAATTAAGCTTAGAATCGCCGAAAAACGCTTCTAAAGGCCAGAAATCGCATTTTAAAGTTGTGTTCCCAAATTAAGCTCAGAATCGCCGAAAAACGCTTCTAAAGGCCAGAAATCGCATTTTAAAGTTGTGATCCCAAATTAAGCTCAGAATGGCCGAAAAACGCTTCTAAAGGCCAGAAATCGTATTCTAAAGTTGTGATCCCAAATTAAGCTCAGAATGGCCGAAAAACGCTTCTAAAGGCCAGAAATCGCATTTTAAAGTTGTGATCCCAAATTAAGCTCAGAATCGCCGAAAAACGCTTCTAAAGGCCAGAAATCGCATT
This sequence comes from Uranotaenia lowii, assembly GCF_029784155.1. NCBI lineage: Eukaryota > Metazoa > Arthropoda > Insecta > Diptera > Culicidae > Uranotaenia > Uranotaenia lowii. Next base: position 17,431 of record NW_026597078.1, on the reverse strand, counting down.
TTAAAGTTGTGATCCCAAATTAAGCTCAGAATGGCCGAAAAACGCTTCTAAAGGCCAGAAATCGTATTCTAAAGTTGTGATCCCAAATTAAGCTTAGAATCGCCGAAAAACGCTTCTAAAGGCCAGAAATCGCATTTTAAAGTTGTGATCCCAAATTAAGCTTAGAATCGCCGAAAAACGCTTCTAAAGGCCAGAAATCGCATTTTAAAGTTGTGATCCCAAATTAAGCTCAGAATGGCCGAAAAACGCTTCTAAAGGCCAGAAATCGCATTTTAAAGTTGTGATCCCAAATTAAGCTCAGAATGCCCGAAAAACGCTTCTAAAGGCCAGAAATCGCATTCTAAAGTTGTGATCCCAAATTAAGCTTAGAATGGCCGAAAAACGCTTCTAAAGGCCAGAAATCGCATTTTAAAGTTGTGATCCCAAATTAAGCTTAGAATCGCCGAAAAACGCTTCTAAAGGCCAGAAATCGCATTTTAAAGTTGTGATCCCAAATTAAGCTTAGAATCGCCGAAAAACGCTTCTAAAGGCCAGAAATCGCATTTTAAAGTTGTGATCCCAAATTAAGCTTAGAATCGCCGAAAAACGCTTCTAAAGGCCAGAAATCGCATTCTAAAGTTGTGATCCCAAATTAAGCTTAGAATGGCCGAAAAACGCTTCTAAAGGCCAGAAATCGCATTCTAAAGTTGTGATCCCAAATTAAGCTCTGAATGGCCGAAAAACGCTTCTAAAGGCCAGAAATCGCATTTTAAAGTTGTGATCCCAAATTAAGCTCAGAATGGCCGAAAAACGTTTCTAAAGGCCAGAAATCGCATTTTAAAGTTGTGATCCCAAATTAAGCTCAGCATTTTAAAGTTGTGATCCCAAATTAAGCTCAGAATGGCCGAAAAACGCTTCTAAAGGCCAGAAATCGCATTCTAAAGTTGTGATCCCAAATTAAGCTTAGAATGGCCGAAAAACGCTTCTAAAGGCCAGAAATCGCATTTTAAAGTTGTGATCCCAAATTAAGCTTAGAATCGCCGAAAAACGCTTCTAAAGGCCAGAAATCGCATTTTAAAGTTGTGATCCCAAATTAAGCTCAGAATCGCCGAAAAACGCTTCTAAAGGCCAGAAATCGCATTTTAAAGTTGTGATCCCAAATTAAGCTTAGAATCGCCGAAAAACGCTTCTGAAGGCCAGAAATCGCATTTTAAAGTTGTGATCCCAAATTAAGCTCAGAATGGCCGAAAAACGCTTCTAAAGGCCAGAAATCGTATTCTAAAGTTGTGATCCCAAATTAAGCTTAGAATCGCCGAAAAACGCTTCTAAAGGCCAGAAATCGCATTCTAAAGTTGTGATCCCAAATTAAGCTTAGAATGGCCGAAAAACGCTTCTAAAGGCCAGAAATCGCATTCTAAAGTTGTGATCCCAAATTAAGCTCTGAATGGCCGAAAAACGCTTCTAAAGGCCAGAAATCGCATTTTAAAGTTGTGATCCCAAATTAAGCTTAGAATCGCCGAAAAACGCTTCTAAAGGCCAGAAATCGCATTCTAAAGTTGTGATCCCAAATTAAGCTTAGAATGGCCGAAAAACGCTTCTAAAGGCCAGAAATCGCATTCTAAAGTTGTGATCCCAAATTAAGCTCTGAATGGCCGAAAAACGCTTCTAAAGGCCAGAAATCGCATTTTAAAGTTGTGATCCCAAATTAAGCTTAGAATCGCCGAAAAACGCTTCTGAAGGCCAGAAATCGCATTTTAAAGTTGTGATCCCAAATTAAGCTCAGAATGGCCGAAAAACGCTTCTAAAGGCCAGAAATCGCATTTTAAAGTTGTGATCCCAAATTAAGCTTAGAATCGCCGAAAAACGCTTCTAAAGGCCAGAAATCGCATTCTAAAGTTGTGATCCCAAATTAAGCTTAGAATGGCCGAAAAACGCTTCTAAAGGCCAGAAATCGCATTCTAAAGTTGTGATCCCAAATTAAGCTCAGAATGCCCGAAAAACGCTTCTAAAGGCCAGAAATCGCATTCTAAAGTTGTGATCCCAAATTAAGCTTAGAATGGCCGAAAAACGCTTCTAAAGGCCAGAAATCGCATTTTAAAGTTGTGATCCCAAATTAAGCTTAGAATCGCCGAAAAACGCTTCTAAAGGCCAGAAATCGCATTCTAAAGTTGTGATCCCAAATTAAGCTTAGAATGGCCGAAAAACGCTTCTAAAGGCCAGAAATCGCATTCTAAAGTTGTGATCCCAAATTAAGCTTAGAATGGCCGAAAAACGCTTCTAAAGGCCAGAAATCGCATTTTAAAGTTGTGATCCCAAATTAAGCTTAGAATCGCCGAAAAACGCTTCTAAAGGCCAGAAATCGCATTCTAAAGTTGTGATCCCAAATTAAGCTTAGAATGGCCGAAAAACGCTTCTAAAGGCCAGAAATCGCATTCTAAAGTTGTGATCCCAAATTAAGCTCTGAATGGCCGAAAAACGCTTCTAAAGGCCAGAAATCGCATTTTAAAGTTGTGATCCCAAATTAAGCTCAGAATGGCCGAAAAACGTTTCTAAAGGCCAGAAATCGCATTTTAAAGTTGTGATCCCAAATTAAGCTCAGCATTTTAAAGTTGTGATCCCAAATTAAGCTCAGAATGGCCGAAAAACGCTTCTAAAGGCCAGAAATCGCATTCTAAAGTTGTGATCCCAAATTAAGCTTAGAATGGCCGAAAAACGCTTCTAAAGGCCAGAAATCGCATTTTAAAGTTGTGATCCCAAATTAAGCTTAGAATCGCCGAAAAACGCTTCTAAAGGCCAGAAATCGCATTTTAAAGTTGTGATCCCAAATTAAGCTCAGAATCGCCGAAAAACGCTTCTAAAGGCCAGAAATCGCATTTTAAAGTTGTGATCCCAAATTAAGCTTAGAATCGCCGAAAAACGCTTCTGAAGGCCAGAAATCGCATTTTAAAGTTGTGATCCCAAATTAAGCTCAGAATGGCCGAAAAACGCTTCTAAAGGCCAGAAATCGTATTCTAAAGTTGTGATCCCAAATTAAGCTTAGAATCGCCGAAAAACGCTTCTAAAGGCCAGAAATCGCATTCTAAAGTTGTGATCCCAAATTAAGCTTAGAATGGCCGAAAAACGCTTCTAAAGGCCAGAAATCGCATTTTAAAGTTGTGATCCCAAATTAAGCTTAGAATCGCCGAAAAACGCTTCTAAAGGCCAGAAATCGCATTCTAAAGTTGTGATCCCAAATTAAGCTTAGAATGGCCGAAAAACGCTTCTAAAGGCCAGAAATCGCATTTTAAAGTTGTGATCCCAAATTAAGCTCAGAATGGCCGAAAAACGTTTCTAAAGGCCAGAAAACGCATTTTAAAGTTGTGATCCCAAATTAAGCTTAGAATGCCCGAAAAACGCTTCTAAAGGCCAGAAATCGCATTTTAAAGTTGTGATCCCAAATTAAGCTTAGAATCGCCGAAAAACGCTTCTAAAGGCCAGAAATCGCATTCTAAAGTTGTGATCCCAAATTAAGCTTAGAATGGCCGAAAAACGCTTCTAAAGGCCAGAAATCGCATTCTAAAGTTGTGATCCCAAATTAAGCTCAGCATTTTAAAGTTGTGATCCCAAATTAAGCTCAGAATGGCCGAAAAACGCTTCTAAAGGCCAGAAATCGCATTTTAAAGTTGTGATCCCAAATTAAGCTCAGAATCGCCGAAAAACGCTTCTAAAGGCCAGAAATCGCATTTTAAAGTTGTGATCCCAAATTAAGCTTAGAATCGCCGAAAAACGCTTCTGAAGGCCAGAAATCGCATTTTAAAGTTGTGATCCCAAATTAAGCTCAGAATGGCCGAAAAACGCTTCTAAAGGCCAGAAATCGTATTCTAAAGTTGTGATCCCAAATTAAGCTTAGAATCGCCGAAAAACGCTTCTAAAGGCCAGAAATCGCATTCTAAAGTTGTGATCCCAAATTAAGCTTAGAATGGCCGAAAAACGCTTCTAAAGGCCAGAAATCGCATTCTAAAGTTGTGATCCCAAATTAAGCTTAGAATGGCCGAAAAACGCTTCTAAAGGCCAGAAATCGCATTTTAAAGTTGTGATCCCAAATTAAGCTCAGAATGGCCGAAAAACGCTTCTAAAGGCCAGAAATCGTATTCTAAAGTTGTGATCCCAAATTAAGCTTAGAATCGCCGAAAAACGCTTCTAAAGGCCAGAAATCGCATTCTAAAGTTGTGATCCCAAATTAAGCTTAGAATGGCCGAAAAACGCTTCTAAAGGCCAGAAATCGCATTCTAAAGTTGTGATCCCAAATTAAGCTTAGAATGGCCGAAAAACGCTTCTAAAGGCCAGAAATCGCATTTTAAAGTTGTGATCCCAAATTAAGCTCAGAATGGCCGAAAAACGTTTCTAAAGGCCAGAAAACGCATTTTAAAGTTGTGATCCCAAATTAAGCTTAGAATGCCCGAAAAACGCTTCTAAAGGCCAGAAATCGCATTTTAAAGTTGTGATCCCAAATTAAGCTTAGAATCGCCGAAAAACGCTTCTAAAGGCCAGAAATCGCATTCTAAAGTTGTGATCCCAAATTAAGCTTAGAATGGCCGAAAAACGCTTCTAAAGGCCAGAAATCGCATTCTAAAGTTGTGATCCCAAATTAAGCTCAGCATTTTAAAGTTGTGATCCCAAATTAAGCTCAGAATGGCCGAAAAACGCTTCTAAAGGCCAGAAATCGCATTTTAAAGTTGTGGTCCCAAATTAAGCTCAGAATCGCCGAAAAACGCTTCTAAAGGCCAGAAATCGCATTTTAAAGTTGTGATCCCAAATTAAGCTTAGAATCGCCGAAAAACGCTTCTGAAGGCCAGAAATCGCATTTTAAAGTTGTGATCCCAAATTAAGCTTAGAATGGCCGAAAAACGCTTCTAAAGGCCAGAAATCGCATTCTAAAGTTGTGATCCCAAATTAAGCTTAGAATGGCCGAAAAACGCTTCTAAAGGCCAGAAATCGCATTCTAAAGTTGTGATCCCAAATTAAGCTCTGAATGGCCGAAAAACGCTTCTAAAGGCCAGAAATCGCATTTTAAAGTTGTGATCCCAAATTAAGCTCAGAATGGCCGAAAAACGTTTCTAAAGGCCAGAAATCGCATTTTAAAGTTGTGATCCCAAATTAAGCTCAGCATTTTAAAGTTGTGATCCCAAATTAAGCTCAGAATGGCCGAAAAACGCTTCTAAAGGCCAGAAATCGCATTCTAAAGTTGTGATCCCAAATTAAGCTTAGAATGGCCGAAAAACGCTTCTAAAGGCCAGAAATCGCATTTTAAAGTTGTGATCCCAAATTAAGCTTAGAATCGCCGAAAAACGCTTCTAAAGGCCAGAAATCGCATTTTAAAGTTGTGATCCCAAATTAAGCTCAGAATCGCCGAAAAACGCTTCTAAAGGCCAGAAATCGCATTTTAAAGTTGTGATCCCAAATTAAGCTTAGAATCGCCGAAAAACGCTTCTGAAGGCCAGAAATCGCATTTTAAAGTTGTGATCCCAAATTAAGCTCAGAATGGCCGAAAAACGCTTCTAAAGGCCAGAAATCGTATTCTAAAGTTGTGATCCCAAATTAAGCTTAGAATCGCCGAAAAACGCTTCTAAAGGCCAGAAATCGCATTCTAAAGTTGTGATCCCAAATTAAGCTTAGAATGGCCGAAAAACGCTTCTAAAGGCCAGAAATCGCATTCTAAAGTTGTGATCCCAAATTAAGCTCTGAATGGCCGAAAAACGCTTCTAAAGGCCAGAAATCGCATTTTAAAGTTGTGATCCCAAATTAAGCTTAGAATCGCCGAAAAACGCTTCTAAAGGCCAGAAATCGCATTCTAAAGTTGTGATCCCAAATTAAGCTTAGAATGGCCGAAAAACGCTTCTAAAGGCCAGAAATCGCATTCTAAAGTTGTGATCCCAAATTAAGCTCTGAATGGCCGAAAAACGCTTCTAAAGGCCAGAAATCGCATTTTAAAGTTGTGATCCCAAATTAAGCTTAGAATCGCCGAAAAACGCTTCTGAAGGCCAGAAATCGCATTTTAAAGTTGTGATCCCAAATTAAGCTCAGAATGGCCGAAAAACGCTTCTAAAGGCCAGAAATCGCATTTTAAAGTTGTGATCCCAAATTAAGCTTAGAATCGCCGAAAAACGCTTCTAAAGGCCAGAAATCGCATTCTAAAGTTGTGATCCCAAATTAAGCTTAGAATGGCCGAAAAACGCTTCTAAAGGCCAGAAATCGCATTCTAAAGTTGTGATCCCAAATTAAGCTCAGAATGCCCGAAAAACGCTTCTAAAGGCCAGAAATCGCATTCTAAAGTTGTGATCCCAAATTAAGCTTAGAATGGCCGAAAAACGCTTCTAAAGGCCAGAAATCGCATTTTAAAGTTGTGATCCCAAATTAAGCTTAGAATCGCCGAAAAACGCTTCTAAAGGCCAGAAATCGCATTCTAAAGTTGTGATCCCAAATTAAGCTTAGAATGGCCGAAAAACGCTTCTAAAGGCCAGAAATCGCATTCTAAAGTTGTGATCCCAAATTAAGCTTAGAATGGCCGAAAAACGCTTCTAAAGGCCAGAAATCGCATTTTAAAGTTGTGATCCCAAATTAAGCTTAGAATCGCCGAAAAACGCTTCTAAAGGCCAGAAATCGCATTCTAAAGTTGTGATCCCAAATTAAGCTTAGAATGGCCGAAAAACGCTTCTAAAGGCCAGAAATCGCATTCTAAAGTTGTGATCCCAAATTAAGCTCTGAATGGCCGAAAAACGCTTCTAAAGGCCAGAAATCGCATTTTAAAGTTGTGATCCCAAATTAAGCTCAGAATGGCCGAAAAACGTTTCTAAAGGCCAGAAATCGCATTTTAAAGTTGTGATCCCAAATTAAGCTCAGCATTTTAAAGTTGTGATCCCAAATTAAGCTCAGAATGGCCGAAAAACGCTTCTAAAGGCCAGAAATCGCATTCTAAAGTTGTGATCCCAAATTAAGCTTAGAATGGCCGAAAAACGCTTCTAAAGGCCAGAAATCGCATTTTAAAGTTGTGATCCCAAATTAAGCTTAGAATCGCCGAAAAACGCTTCTAAAGGCCAGAAATCGCATTTTAAAGTTGTGATCCCAAATTAAGCTCAGAATCGCCGAAAAACGCTTCTAAAGGCCAGAAATCGCATTTTAAAGTTGTGATCCCAAATTAAGCTTAGAATCGCCGAAAAACGCTTCTGAAGGCCAGAAATCGCATTTTAAAGTTGTGATCCCAAATTAAGCTCAGAATGGCCGAAAAACGCTTCTAAAGGCCAGAAATCGTATTCTAAAGTTGTGATCCCAAATTAAGCTTAGAATCGCCGAAAAACGCTTCTAAAGGCCAGAAATCGCATTCTAAAGTTGTGATCCCAAATTAAGCTTAGAATGGCCGAAAAACGCTTCTAAAGGCCAGAAATCGCATTTTAAAGTTGTGATCCCAAATTAAGCTTAGAATCGCCGAAAAACGCTTCTAAAGGCCAGAAATCGCATTCTAAAGTTGTGATCCCAAATTAAGCTTAGAATGGCCGAAAAACGCTTCTAAAGGCCAGAAATCGCATTTTAAAGTTGTGATCCCAAATTAAGCTCAGAATGGCCGAAAAACGTTTCTAAAGGCCAGAAAACGCATTTTAAAGTTGTGATCCCAAATTAAGCTTAGAATGCCCGAAAAACGCTTCTAAAGGCCAGAAATCGCATTTTAAAGTTGTGATCCCAAATTAAGCTTAGAATCGCCGAAAAACGCTTCTAAAGGCCAGAAATCGCATTCTAAAGTTGTGATCCCAAATTAAGCTTAGAATGGCCGAAAAACGCTTCTAAAGGCCAGAAATCGCATTCTAAAGTTGTGATCCCAAATTAAGCTCAGCATTTTAAAGTTGTGATCCCAAATTAAGCTCAGAATGGCCGAAAAACGCTTCTAAAGGCCAGAAATCGCATTTTAAAGTTGTGATCCCAAATTAAGCTCAGAATCGCCGAAAAACGCTTCTAAAGGCCAGAAATCGCATTTTAAAGTTGTGATCCCAAATTAAGCTTAGAATCGCCGAAAAACGCTTCTGAAGGCCAGAAATCGCATTTTAAAGTTGTGATCCCAAATTAAGCTCAGAATGGCCGAAAAACGCTTCTAAAGGCCAGAAATCGTATTCTAAAGTTGTGATCCCAAATTAAGCTTAGAATCGCCGAAAAACGCTTCTAAAGGCCAGAAATCGCATTCTAAAGTTGTGATCCCAAATTAAGCTTAGAATGGCCGAAAAACGCTTCTAAAGGCCAGAAATCGCATTCTAAAGTTGTGATCCCAAATTAAGCTTAGAATGGCCGAAAAACGCTTCTAAAGGCCAGAAATCGCATTTTAAAGTTGTGATCCCAAATTAAGCTCAGAATGGCCGAAAAACGCTTCTAAAGGCCAGAAATCGTATTCTAAAGTTGTGATCCCAAATTAAGCTTAGAATCGCCGAAAAACGCTTCTAAAGGCCAGAAATCGCATTCTAAAGTTGTGATCCCAAATTAAGCTTAGAATGGCCGAAAAACGCTTCTAAAGGCCAGAAATCGCATTCTAAAGTTGTGATCCCAAATTAAGCTTAGAATGGCCGAAAAACGCTTCTAAAGGCCAGAAATCGCATTTTAAAGTTGTGATCCCAAATTAAGCTCAGAATGGCCGAAAAACGTTTCTAAAGGCCAGAAAACGCATTTTAAAGTTGTGATCCCAAATTAAGCTTAGAATGCCCGAAAAACGCTTCTAAAGGCCAGAAATCGCATTTTAAAGTTGTGATCCCAAATTAAGCTTAGAATCGCCGAAAAACGCTTCTAAAGGCCAGAAATCGCATTCTAAAGTTGTGATCCCAAATTAAGCTTAGAATGGCCGAAAAACGCTTCTAAAGGCCAGAAATCGCATTCTAAAGTTGTGATCCCAAATTAAGCTCAGCATTTTAAAGTTGTGATCCCAAATTAAGCTCAGAATGGCCGAAAAACGCTTCTAAAGGCCAGAAATCGCATTTTAAAGTTGTGGTCCCAAATTAAGCTCAGAATCGCCGAAAAACGCTTCTAAAGGCCAGAAATCGCATTTTAAAGTTGTGATCCCAAATTAAGCTTAGAATCGCCGAAAAACGCTTCTGAAGGCCAGAAATCGCATTTTAAAGTTGTGATCCCAAATTAAGCTCAGAATGGCCGAAAAACGCTTCTAAAGGCCAGAAATCGTATTCTAAAGTTGTGATCCCAAATTAAGCTTAGAATCGCCGAAAAACGCTTCTAAAGGCCAGAAATCGCATTCTAAAGTTGTGATCCCAAATTAAGCTTAGTTGTGATCCCAAATTAAGCTTAGAATCGCCGAAAAACGCTTCTAAAGGCCAGAAATCGCATTCTAAAGTTGTGATCCCAAATTAAGCTTAGAATGGCCGAAAAACGCTTCTAAAGGCCAGAAAACGCATTTTAAAGTTGTGATCCCAAATTAAGCTTAGAATGCCCGAAAAACGCTTCTAAAGGCCAGAAATCGCATTTTAAAGTTGTGATCCCAAATTAAGCTTAGAATCGCCGAAAAACGCTTCTAAAGGCCAGAAATCGCATTCTAAAGTTGTGATCCCAAATTAAGCTTAGAATGGCCGAAAAACGCTTCTAAAGGCCAGAAATCGCATTCTAAAGTTGTGATCCCAAATTAAGCTCAGCATTTTAAAGTTGTGATCCCAAATTAAGCTCAGAATGGCCGAAAAACGCTTCTAAAGGCCAGAAATCGCATTTTAAAGTTGTGATCCCAAATTAAGCTCAGAATCGCCGAAAAACGCTTCTAAAGGCCAGAAATCGCATTTTAAAGTTGTGATCCCAAATTAAGCTTAGAATCGCCGAAAAACGCTTCTGAAGGCCAGAAATCGCATTTTAAAGTTGTGATCCCAAATTAAGCTCAGAATGGCCGAAAAACGCTTCTAAAGGCCAGAAATCGTATTCTAAAGTTGTGATCCCAAATTAAGCTTAGAATCGCCGAAAAACGCTTCTAAAGGCCAGAAATCGCATTCTAAAGTTGTGATCCCAAATTAAGCTTAGAATGGCCGAAAAACGCTTCTAAAGGCCAGAAATCGCATTTTAAAGTTGTGATCCCAAATTAAGCTTAGAATCGCCGAAAAACGCTTCTGAAGGCCAGAAATCGCATTTTAAAGTTGTGATCCCAAATTAAGCTCAGAATGGCCGAAAAACGCTTCTAAAGGCCAGAAATCGTATTCTAAAGTTGTGATCCCAAATTAAGCTTAGAATCGCCGAAAAACGCTTCTAAAGGCCAGAAATCGCATTTTAAAGTTGTGATCCCAAATTAAGCTTAGAATCGCCGAAAAACGCTTCTAAAGGCCAGAAATCGCATTCTAAAGTTGTGATCCCAAATTAAGCTTAGAATGGCCGAAAAACGCTTCTAAAGGCCAGAAATCGCATTTTAAAGTTGTGATCCCAAATTAAGCTCAGAATGGCCGAAAAACGTTTCTAAAGGCCAGAAATCGCATTTTAAAGTTGTGATCCCAAATTAAGCTCAGCATTTTAAAGTTGTGATCCCAAATTAAGCTTAGAATCGCCGAAAAACGCTTCTGAAGGCCAGAAATCGCATTTTAAAGTTGTGATCCCAAATTAAGCTCAGAATGGCCGAAAAACGCTTCTAAAGGCCAGAAATCGTATTCTAAAGTTGTGATCCCAAATTAAGCTTAGAATCGCCGAAAAACGCTTCTAAAGGCCAGAAATCGCATTTTAAAGTTGTGATCCCAAATTAAGCTCAGAATCGCCGAAAAACGCTTCTAAAGGCCAGAAATCGCATTTTAAAGTTGTGTTCCCAAATTAAGCTCAGAATCGCCGAAAAACGCTTCTAAAGGCCAGAAATCGCATTTTAAAGTTGTGATCCCAAATTAAGCTCAGAATGGCCGAAAAACGCTTCTAAAGGCCAGAAATCGTATTCTAAAGTTGTGATCCCAAATTAGGCTTAGAATCGCCGAAAAACGCTTCTAAAGGCCAGAAATCGCATTTTAAAGTTGTGATCCCAAATTAAGCTTAGAATCGCCGAAAAACGCTTCTAAAGGCCAGAAATCGCATTTTAAAGTTGTGATCCCAAATTAAGCTTAGAATCGCCGAAAAACGCTTCTAAAGGCCAGAAATCGCATTTTAAAGTTGTGATCCCAAATTAAGCTTAGAATCGCCGAAAAACGCTTCTAAAGGCCAGAAATCGCATTCTAAAGTTGTGATCCCAAATTAAGCTTAGAATGGCCGAAAAACGCTTCTAAAGGCCAGAAATCGCATTCTAAAGTTGTGATCCCAAATTAAGCTCAGCATTTTAAAGTTGTGATCCCAAATTAAGCTCAGAATGGCCGAAAAACGCTTCTAAAGGCCAGAAATCGCATTTTAAAGTTGTGGTCCCAAATTAAGCTCAGAATCGCCGAAAAACGCTTCTGAAGGCCAGAAATCGCATTTTAAAGTTGTGATCCCAAATTAAGCTCAGAATGGCCGAAAAACGCTTCTAAAGGCCAGAAATCGTATTCTAAAGTTGTGATCCCAAATTAAGCTTAGAATCGCCGAAAAACGCTTCTAAAGGCCAGAAATCGCATTCTAAAGTTGTGATCCCAAATTAAGCTTAGTTGTGATCCCAAATTAAGCTTAGAATCGCCGAAAAACGCTTCTAAAGGCCAGAAATCGCATTCTAAAGTTGTGATCCCAAATTAAGCTTAGAATGGCCGAAAAACGCTTCTAAAGGCCAGAAAACGCATTTTAAAGTTGTGATCCCAAATTAAGCTTAGAATGCCCGAAAAACGCTTCTAAAGGCCAGAAATCGCATTTTAAAGTTGTGATCCCAAATTAAGCTTAGAATCGCCGAAAAACGCTTCTAAAGGCCAGAAATCGCATTCTAAAGTTGTGATCCCAAATTAAGCTTAGAATGGCCGAAAAACGCTTCTAAAGGCCAGAAATCGCATTCTAAAGTTGTGATCCCAAATTAAGCTCAGCATTTTAAAGTTGTGATCCCAAATTAAGCTCAGAATGGCCGAAAAACGCTTCTAAAGGCCAGAAATCGCATTTTAAAGTTGTGATCCCAAATTAAGCTCAGAATCGCCGAAAAACGCTTCTAAAGGCCAGAAATCGCATTTTAAAGTTGTGATCCCAAATTAAGCTTAGAATCGCCGAAAAACGCTTCTGAAGGCCAGAAATCGCATTTTAAAGTTGTGATCCCAAATTAAGCTCAGAATGGCCGAAAAACGCTTCTAAAGGCCAGAAATCGTATTCTAAAGTTGTGATCCCAAATTAAGCTTAGAATCGCCGAAAAACGCTTCTAAAGGCCAGAAATCGCATTCTAAAGTTGTGATCCCAAATTAAGCTTAGAATGGCCGAAAAACGCTTCTAAAGGCCAGAAATCGCATTTTAAAGTTGTGATCCCAAATTAAGCTTAGAATCGCCGAAAAACGCTTCTGAAGGCCAGAAATCGCATTTTAAAGTTGTGATCCCAAATTAAGCTCAGAATGGCCGAAAAACGCTTCTAAAGGCCAGAAATCGTATTCTAAAGTTGTGATCCCAAATTAAGCTTAGAATCGCCGAAAAACGCTTCTAAAGGCCAGAAATCGCATTTTAAAGTTGTGATCCCAAATTAAGCTTAGAATCGCCGAAAAACGCTTCTAAAGGCCAGAAATCGCATTCTAAAGTTGTGATCCCAAATTAAGCTTAGAATGGCCGAAAAACGCTTCTAAAGGCCAGAAATCGCATTTTAAAGTTGTGATCCCAAATTAAGCTCAGAATGGCCGAAAAACGTTTCTAAAGGCCAGAAATCGCATTTTAAAGTTGTGATCCCAAATTAAGCTCAGCATTTTAAAGTTGTGATCCCAAATTAAGCTTAGAATCGCCGAAAAACGCTTCTGAAGGCCAGAAATCGCATTTTAAAGTTGTGATCCCAAATTAAGCTCAGAATGGCCGAAAAACGCTTCTAAAGGCCAGAAATCGTATTCTAAAGTTGTGATCCCAAATTAAGCTTAGAATCGCCGAAAAACGCTTCTAAAGGCCAGAAATCGCATTTTAAAGTTGTGATCCCAAATTAAGCTCAGAATCGCCGAAAAACGCTTCTAAAGGCCAGAAATCGCATTTTAAAGTTGTGATCCCAAATTAAGCTCAGAATCGCCGAAAAACGCTTCTAAAGGCCAGAAATCGCATTTTAAAGTTGTGATCCCAAATTAAGCTCAGAATGGCCGAAAAACGCTTCTAAAGGCCAGAAATCGTATTCTAAAGTTGTGATCCCAAATTAAGCTTAGAATCGCCGAAAAACGCTTCTAAAGGCCAGAAATCGCATTTTAAAGTTGTGATCCCAAATTAAGCTTAGAATCGCCGAAAAACGCTTCTAAAGGCCAGAAATCGCATTTTAAAGTTGTGATCCCAAATTAAGCTTAGAATCGCCGAAAAACGCTTCTAAAGGCCAGAAATCGCATTTTAAAGTTGTGATCCCAAATTAAGCTCAGAATCGCTGAAAAACGCTTCTAAAGGCCAGAAATCGCATTTTAAAGTTGTGATCCCAAATTAAGCTCAGAATGCCCGAAAAACGCTTCTAAAGGCCAGAAATCGCATTCTAAAGTTGTGATCCCAAATTAAGCTTAGAATGGCCGAAAAACGCTTCTAAAGGCCAGAAATCGCATTCTAAAGTTGTGATCCCAAATTAAGCTTAGAATGGCCGAAAAACGCTTCTAAAGGCCAGAAATCGCATTTTAAAGTTGTGATCCCAAATTAAGCTTAGAATGGCCGAAAAACGCTTCTGAAGGCCAGAAATCGCATTTTAAAGTTGTGATCCCAAATTAAGCTCAGAATGGCCGAAAAACGCTTCTAAAGGCCAGAAATCGTATTCTAAAGTTGTGATCCCAAATTAAGCTTAGAATCGCCGAAAAACGCTTCTAAAGGCCAGAAATCGCATTTTAAAGTTGTGATCCCAAATTAAGCTTAGAATCGCCGAAAAACGCTTCTAAAGGCCAGAAATCGCATTTTAAAGTTGTGATCCCAAATTAAGCTCAGAATGGCCGAAAAACGCTTCTAAAGGCCAGAAATCGCATTTTAAAGTTGTGATCCCAAATTAAGCTCAGAATGCCCGAAAAACGCTTCTAAAGGCCAGAAATCGCATTCTAAAGTTGTGATCCCAAATTAAGCTTAGAATGGCCGAAAAACGCTTCTAAAGGCCAGAAATCGCATTTTAAAGTTGTGATCCCAAATTAAGCTTAGAATGGCCGAAAAACGCTTCTAAAGGCCAGAAATCGCATTTTAAAGTTGTGATCCCAAATTAAGCTTAGAATCGCCGAAAAACGCTTCTAAAGGCCAGAAATCGCATTTTAAAGTTGTGATCCCAAATTAAGCTTAGAATCGCCGAAAAACGCTTCTAAAGGCCAGAAATCGCATTCTAAAGTTGTGATCCCAAATTAAGCTTAGAATGGCCGAAAAACGCTTCTAAAGGCCAGAAATCGCATTCTAAAGTTGTGATCCCAAATTAAGCTTAGAATGGCCGAAAAACGCTTCTAAAGGCCAGAAATCGCATTTTAAAGTTGTGATCCCAAATTAAGCTTAGAATGGCCGAAAAACGCTTCTAAAGGCCAGAAATCGCATTTTAAAGTTGTGATCCCAAATTAAGCTTAGAATCGCCGAAAAACGCTTCTAAAGGCCAGAAATCGCATTCTAAAGTTGTGATCCCAAATTAAGCTTAGAATGGCCGAAAAACGCTTCTAAAGGCCAGAAATCGCATTTTAAAGTTGTGATCCCAAATTAAGCTCTGAATGGCCGAAAAACGCTTCTAAAGGCCAGAAATCGCATTTTAAAGTTGTGATCCCAAATTAAGCTCAGAATGGCCGAAAAACGTTTCTAAAGGCCAGAAATCGCATTTTAAAGTTGTGATCCCAAATTAAGCTCAGCATTTTAAAGTTGTGATCCCAAATTAAGCTCAGAATGGCCGAAAAACGCTTCTAAAGGCCAGAAATCGCATTCTAAAGTTGTGATCCCAAATTAAGCTTAGAATGGCCGAAAAACGCTTCTAAAGGCCAGAAATCGCATTTTAAAGTTGTGATCCCAAATTAAGCTTAGAATCGCCGAAAAACGCTTCTAAAGGCCAGAAATCGCATTTTAAAGTTGTGATCCCAAATTAAGCTCAGAATCGCCGAAAAACGCTTCTAAAGGCCAGAAATCGCATTTTAAAGTTGTGATCCCAAATTAAGCTTAGAATGGCCGAAAAACGCTTCTAAAGGCCAGAAATCGCATTTTAAAGTTGTGATCCCAAATTAAGCTTAGAATGGCCGAAAAACGCTTCTAAAGGCCAGAAATCGCATTTTAAAGTTGTGATCCCAAATTAAGCTCAGAATCGCCGAAAAACGCTTCTAAAGGCCAGAAATCGCATTTTAAAGTTGTGATCCCAAATTAAGCTCAGAATCGCTGAAAAACGCTTCTAAAGGCCAGAAATCGCATTTTAAAGTTGTGATCCCAAATTAAGCTTAGAATCGCCGAAAAACGCTTCTAAAGGCCAGAAATCGCATTTTAAAGTTGTGATCCCAAATTAAGCTCAGAATCGCCGAAAAACGCTTCTAAAGGCCAGAAATCGCATTTTAAAGTTGTGATCCCAAATTAAGCTTAGAATCGCCGAAAAACGCTTCTGAAGGCCAGAAATCGCATTTTAAAGTTGTGATCCCAAATTAAGCTCAGAATGGCCGAAAAACGCTTCTAAAGGCCAGAAATCGTATTCTAAAGTTGTGATCCCAAATTAAGCTTAGAATCGCCGAAAAACGCTTCTAAAGGCCAGAAATCGCATTCTAAAGTTGTGATCCCAAATTAAGCTTAGAATGGCCGAAAAACGCTTCTAAAGGCCAGAAATCGCATTTTAAAGTTGTGATCCCAAATTAAGCTTAGAATGGCCGAAAAACGCTTCTAAAGGCCAGAAATCGCATTCTAAAGTTGTGATCCCAAATTAAGCTTAGAATGGCCGAAAAACGCTTCTAAAGGCCAGAAATCGCATTTTAAAGTTGTGATCCCAAATTAAGCTCAGAATCGCCGAAAAACGCTTCTAAAGGCCAGAAATCGCATTTTAAAGTTGTGATCCCAAATTAAGCTCAGAATCGCCGAAAAACGCTTCTAAAGGCCAGAAATCGCATTTTAAAGTTGTGATCCCAAATTAAGCTCAGAATGGCCGAAAAACGTTTCTAAAGGCCAGAAATCGCATTTTAAAGTTGTGATCCCAAATTAAGCTCAGCATTTTAAAGTTGTGATCCCAAATTAAGCTCAGAATGGCCGAAAAACGCTTCTAAAGGCCAGAAATCGCATTCTAAAGTTGTGATCCCAAATTAAGCTTAGAATGGCCGAAAAACGCTTCTAAAGGCCAGAAATCGCATTTTAAAGTTGTGATCCCAAATTAAGCTTAGAATCGCCGAAAAACGCTTCTAAAGGCCAGAAATCGCATTTTAAAGTTGTGATCCCAAATTAAGCTTAGAATGGCCGAAAAACGCTTCTAAAGGCCAGAAATCGCATTTTAAAGTTGTGATCCCAAATTAAGCTCTGAATGGCCGAAAAACGCTTCTAAAGGCCAGAAATCGCATTTTAAAGTTGTGATCCCAAATTAAGCTCAGAATGGCCGAAAAACGTTTCTAAAGGCCAGAAATCGCATTTTAAAGTTGTGATCCCAAATTAAGCTCAGCATTTTAAAGTTGTGATCCCAAATTAAGCTCAGAATGGCCGAAAAACGCTTCTAAAGGCCAGAAATCGCATTCTAAAGTTGTGATCCCAAATTAAGCTTAGAATGGCCGAAAAACGCTTCTAAAGGCCAGAAATCGCATTTTAAAGTTGTGATCCCAAATTAAGCTTAGAATCGCCGAAAAACGCTTCTAAAGGCCAGAAATCGCATTTTAAAGTTGTGATCCCAAATTAAGCTCAGAATCGCCGAAAAACGCTTCTAAAGGCCAGAAATCGCATTTTAAAGTTGTGATCCCAAATTAAGCTTAGAATGGCCGAAAAACGCTTCTAAAGGCCAGAAATCGCATTTTAAAGTTGTGATCCCAAATTAAGCTTAGAATGGCCGAAAAACGCTTCTAAAGGCCAGAAATCGCATTTTAAAGTTGTGATCCCAAATTAAGCTCAGAATGGCCGAAAAACGTTTCTAAAGGCCAGAAATCGCATTTTAAAGTTGTGATCCCAAATTAAGCTCAGAATCGCTGAAAAACGCTTCTAAAGGCCAGAAATCGCATTTTAAAGTTGTGATCCCAAATTAAGCTTAGAATCGCCGAAAAACGCTTCTAAAGGCCAGAAATCGCATTTTAAAGTTGTGATCCCAAATTAAGCTCAGAATCGCCGAAAAACGCTTCTAAAGGCCAGAAATCGCATTTTAAAGTTGTGATCCCAAATTAAGCTTAGAATCGCCGAAAAACGCTTCTGAAGGCCAGAAATCGCATTTTAAAGTTGTGATCCCAAATTAAGCTCAGAATGGCCGAAAAACGCTTCTAAAGGCCAGAAA